>NC_042621.1:42595571-42755764 GCF_901001135.1 Rhinatrema bivittatum
AAGGACCGTCCTGAAATCTTGAAAGTGGAGGAGAGGTTTGATTCTTTTCAGAACCTGTAGTTTATAAAAGCAGTCCTTAGTAGTTTGGTTGATGAAAGATTTTAGATTCAGGCGATTGTCTATGATCACTCCTAAGTCCCTTACTTGGGTGACGAGAGAGTTGATTGGTGGGTTTAAAGATATGTTACTATTTTCCGTGGAGATGAGCAGGAGTTCAGTCTTGGATGGATTTAGAATCAGGTTTAGGCTAGTGAGGAGGCAGTTGATTTCTCAAAGGCAGTTTTCCCAATATTCAAGTGTTTTAGTGATAGATTCTTTAATGGGGATCAAAATTTGTACATCGTCGACGTATAAGAAATGTGTTAGTTTCAGGTTGGTTAACAAGTGGCAAAGTGGAAGAAGGTATATGTTAAAGAGCGTAGGGGATAGAGAGGAACCCTGAGGAACTCCTAGGGAGGAGTTGTAGCGGGGGGATTCTTTATTGTGAATTCTGACCTTGAAGCCTCTGTTACTGAGGAATGATTTGAACAAAGCCAATGCAGTTCCTATTATTCCGATTACCAACAGCTGGTTGAGGAGGATGGAATGGTTAACGGTGTCAAATGCTGCTGAGAGGTCAAGGAGAATCAGTAAGAAGGATTGACCTTTATCAAGTCCTATGATGAGGTGGTCTGTCAGGGATATGAGTAGGGTTTCGGTGCTTAAGGTTTTGTGGAACCCGAATTGAGTGGGGTAAAGAATTTTGTGATCTTCGATGTAGTCGGATAGCTGCGCATTGACTAATTTTTCCATGATCTTTGCTATAAATGGGAGGTTGGAGATGGGGCGGAAGTTGTTGGGATCTTTAGGATCCAAATTTGTTTTTTTTTAGGAGGGGTTTGAGAGAGGCCAGTTTAAGGTCATCAGGAAAGATACCCTGAGATAGTGAACAGTTTATGATGTCAGCCAATGTTTTGGAGATGGTGTCAGGAATTAGCAGGAGAAGTTTAGTAGGGATTTGGTCGAATGGATGGGTGGAAGGTTTCATTTTCTTTAGTACCGATTGGATCTCTGAAACGGTGATGGGATCAAACGATTCGAGAGAGATGCCTTTGTTTAGGAGATGATATGTACTTGTGGGAGAGGAAGTGCTAGTAGGCAGTCGTGTTAGGAGGTTGGAGATTTTACTTTGGAAGAAAAGAGCCAATTCGTCAGCTTTGGATTGTGCTTGGTTGCTGGGAATATCTTCTGTGTTGGTTTGTGATAGTTTGGATACGTAGCTAAAAAGGGCTTTTGCATCGAAGATAAGGTCATGGATCTTGTGAGCGTAGAAATCCCTTTTTGATTTTAAGGTGGAGTTCCTGTAGTGGTGGTGCGCTAGTTTATAGGCAACGAGTGTGCTGGGGCAGGGGTTTTTGCGCCATTTACTCTCTTTCTGTCTTAAGTTCTGTTTGAGTTGTTTAAGGTCATTGTTGAACCAGGATTGTTTTTTAGAAGAGTTGGGGTTGAATTTTTTTGTAGATAGTGGACATAGTTTATTTGCTATAGCCTCTGTGATGTTGCTCCAGGAGAGGAGGGCTGAATTGGGATCAGCGAGGTTTATGCGTGGGAGTTCTGAAGCCAACTGATTGCTGAGGTCGTTGGAAGAGCAGGGCCTTCTGTAGATAAATGATGGTTGAGAGGGGTGTATGTTATTGGATTTTGTCAGAGTGAAGGTGGCTGAGATTAATGTGTGGTCTGACCAAGGGACCTGCTTGCATACAGGGTGGGATGATACCGGAGTGTACGAAGATGAGGTCCAGAGTGTAGCCGGCTTTATGGGTAGGTTTATTGACGATCTGATTGAAGCCCATGGCTGACATGGCGGTAAACAAAGCCTCACAGTTGGTTGAGAGTGTGGGGTTGTCTACATACAGGTTGAAATCACCTAGTATTATAGCTATTGGCAGGTGGAAGTCAAAAGCCTATCAATATTATGTCCGCAAGTAAGGTGTGAGGGGAAGAGTAGTGGAGTTGACTGTTTTCTTCTTTTACAGAGCGCGGAGGGGTGAATCATCAGCAGGAATGTGCTTGGGTCATGGGCCATTCATTCATTCATTGGGCTCAAAGGAGAGTGATTCACAGACCTTATGGGAATCATTTGTATTTGGATAGGTTGGGTTGGAGGGTTCAATGGTTGGGTAAAAGGGGCATGCGATGGTTCGAGGTTGTGTCTTTTTTGCAAGAGCAAGTAGAGGTCTTGGGGGTGCCAGTCATGATTCTGGTACATTTGGGGGGGAATGACATAGGGAAAGGCACATGTAGGGAACTTATTGCTAACATGTGAAAGGATTTGTCGCGAATAGCGGTACTGTGGCCTAGTGTAATAGTGGGATGATCGGATTTAATAGTTCAGTGGAAACACAGGGAGGAGCCAATCTGGAAGTGGGAGGTGAAAAAATTAAACAGGCAAATAGGACGGTGGGTAGAGAGGCAAGGAGGCTTCTGGGTTCGACATGAGTGGTCTTGGGAGGAGAATAAGAGATTATTCAGAGGGGATGGGGTGCATCTGTCAGATGTAGGGACTTGCAGGAAGGACTGGAAAAAGCAATTGCTGCAGTGTGAAGGGCCACAGTGGGGGAACAAAGGTGACGTTGTCACCCTTGTTTGTGGCGGAAACCCGAGCCCAAACTGTGTCTTGATAATGCATTGTTAAAAGGACATTGGTGGGGGGAGGGGAGTCCCATGTAGCTGGGGGGGCTACTACAAAGAACAAGGGGCTAAGCTCAAGGCCGGAGATTACTCTCGCTGGGACGAGGCGGGGTAAGCAAGGGGCGGGAAATTATTCCTTATGCCTTACCGCTGGGACGTGGTGGTTTAGGCAGATAAGGAGGAAGAAGATACGTATCAAGATAGAGGGGGTATGTTATATGTGTTAATTTGATATGTATTGTACGGGCTCGGGTTAGTTAATAAACTGTGGCCTTTTATAACGCCAAAAGTTGTTGTTGCCTTTGTTGGGGGTGAGGGAGAGGAGCCAAGTGCAGATCTTGACTCCCTGAATTACAAATCCAATTTCACTTGTGTGAGTCAATGAGCAGATGTAAAAGTGTATGAATATATTCAATAATGTATATATGTGTAAATCTCTTACAAAATAGCAATCACTGTGTATACTTCAGAACCCAGCAACAGAACACCCTTAGATGGCCCCTTTTTTTCCCCCAGTACAATGTATGCATGAAACCGAAAAATGTGTACGTACTCTCCATGTTTATAAATAGCGTAAACTTTCCACTACAGGGTAAGAGTTCCGTGCTAGGGTGGTGGGGTCGAGTCTCGGAGTGATTATTTCTTTTGGCTGCGGGCTCAACATCATTTGCTTTTATTTTTCAATTTTTGTGGGTTTTTTTTTTATTTTGTTTTAAGTAAATGGAACAAAAATGAAGAATCCAAAATCAAACCAAAATGTAACAAATGTCTGTGCACACCTCTAATGCCTAAGGAGTAGATTCTGAAATTACTTGTAGAGAAAGGCAAGCCATAGACACGTGCAGCAAAACTGTTTATCCTTCCATGCAGCCAGAGAGATTTCTGAATTGCACGATTATCAGTTTTACAATGTGTGAGCTTTTAAAGCTGAAATGTTTTGAGGATTACTGCTGAAATTTTAAGGAGATTGGATCTTTCATCTGCCCAGCAGCAGGACATTACACTATAGGAATAAGGAAGAAAGCAAGTAATTCAGAAGGAACATGAAAAATCACAGTGGGAGCAATTATTTAAGCAAAGGTTGGGGGTCTTTTTAGAGAAATGAGGTTTTTAGAAATTGGCTCTGCTTGCCCAAGTCCACATGTCAAATTTTGTGAATGTTATTCAGCTAAATTGGAAAAATTGTGCAGACATAAGCATTTTTACTTTCCTGGCTAATGACACTGGTAGCACTGGTTTAAATACGCCTCATTGTACTGAAATACATCTTTTAATTGCTGTCCTACTCACGTCTCCAACAGCTTTTGGCCGAGAGGCAGTATGAAATGAATTGGCCTGACAGGCCATCCTAGACTGTACATATTCTCTTAAAATTGCTGGAAGAAGGTGGCGTGATGCAGGATTTGCCAATCGTGGCAGGACCCCAGGAATTTGCCATAGTAAATGCTTGGAGAAGACAGACTGCTCCGTTCTGCCAACTACAGCCACACTGGATTGAAACGCAGCCACACTGGATAGGAAATGCAGCGAGCACGCTGACCCTACGTATCCCCTAAGATGTGGCTTCATAAGAGCAATAAAAGTAGAATCTGTCGTAAGGTAAGGACCATAAGGCCCAGCCCATCTGTCTGATCTCCTTCCTGCTACAGTGCCATGGACCCTTTCTCCTGTCCTTATCCTGGACCTTCTTGAATACCATTTCTGTTTCTGCCTCCAGCACCTCCCCTGAGAGGCCTTTTCATGCATCCACCACCCTCTCAGAAACGAAATATTTTCTGATGTTGTTCCTGAGTCTACCCCTTTGGAGCTTCATCCTGCAATCTGTTCTAGAGCATTCTTTCCTCTGAAAAAGATTTGCTCCTTGTGACTGATTTATGCCATTGAGATATATGACGGTCTTTATCATATCCACCGGTCTTCTCTCTCTATATATAGGGGCAGATTTTCAAAGGCTCCGCATGTAACATATGCGCGTAACCTGAGAAAATCTTCCCCTGCGCGCGCCGAGCCTATTTTGCATAGGCTCGGCGGCGCGCCCATGCCCCAGGACGCGCATATGTCCTGGGGCTTTCGAAAATGGGCGGATCGTGGGCGGGGCCAGGGCGAGGTGGCGGTACGGGGTGGGGCGGTGGTACGGGGCGGTTCCAAGTCCTCCGGCACAGCAGCCGTGCTGGCGATTCGCTCGCCGGCAGCAGGCCGGCACGCGCAAGTTACGCCTCCATCAAATAAGGTAGGGCGGGGAAGGGAAGGAAAGGTGGAGGGGATCCAAAAAAAAAGTTCCCTCCAAGGCCGCTCCGATTTTGGAGCGGCCTTGGAGGGAACGGGGAAAGCCATCGGGGCTCCCCTTGGGCTCGGCGCGTGCAAGGTGCACAAGTGTGCATCCCCTTGCATGCGCCGACCCCGGATTTTATAACATGCGTGGGCGTAGATTTGTGCGCGCCAGGTTGCGCGCACAAATCTACGCCCGCGCATAAGTTTTAAAATCTGGCCCATATTATTTAGATATTTGAATCTCATCATCTGAATCATTTTGGTAACCCTTTTAAATTTCCAAAGGTATGTCCATGGATAAGAATGCTTTACTCACATAAATGGCTTGCTATAACATTTCTTACCCTCTATGTGCATCAGTTTACTCGGATTCAGCAGAGGTGTTCCTGGTGGAGGTGTCGGGGAGGGGTTTGGACCTAACACACAATTTTAGAGTTTAAAAAATCTGATATAATTTTCCTCAAATTTCCCGCACACATATTAGTAGATGTAATTGTGTACAGGTGTATTCGGTAGGATAATTTTCAAAACGTGTGGAAGTTCACTTTGAAAATTTGGTGTAACTCACAGAGTAAATTTTCAAAGGAGTTCTGAGCATAAAAATAGCAAATACACACAATTTGCTAACCTTACAATTTGTAAGATACGCAATCAATCAAGTTTGTATAAATAAATAAAATTAAATAAATGTCATGCATCTTGAGATCCAACTTGTAATGCTTTGCTGCAGCAGCTTCAGTCTTCTACAATTCCCAATCACTTCCTATGTACTTGGGGGTGTAAGTGTTGCACAGCATATTTAAAAGAAGCTGTTTGGTGAATGAAGCGTGGGCATGCCTTTTAGGCTTTGTGCCCTTAGTTTGAGCTGACATTACAGTGCGAGCGCATTTAGTGGAGCTTCCTTCTCCCAGTTTCAGGTATCGGTGGAAATATCTGGGAAGCAATTCTGCATCCCAAGAAATAGATGAGGAGGATTGCGCATACTGTAATGATGCTGATCATTTATCAGCAGGTTAAAATTCCTTACCATGTGTTTTTTTTCTCAGATATGCAGGGCCACAGAGCCACTTTTCATTTTTAACTATTTCCAATAAAAGCTTTCTGAGGAGGAGTACTAGGCTGTACATCCCAATGCAAATTAAATCCCCGAAACACCATCAAATTATTTCCATCAAGCCTCATCTCAGAAAGCAGCTCAGGCAGCTCAGCCCCCTAATTTGGCCAATTTCTTTGGTGCTCTATAAATGAAACATACATTTGAGCCCTTTTTTCCTAAAAACAGACATTCACACCCATCAAGCTATTTGATTTGCTGTTTTTTCCATATAGATCACTGCTGTTGCTCCTCCTCCCTTCCCCTCTAATCTGGGTTGTTGTTCATAACCAGCTGGAAGGAGCGGAGAGCTAATAACAAAATCCTCAGAGACTAACCAGCTTTCAGTTACAAAGCAGCAATCCGGTTGCTTTTTTTTTTTCACTAAATCGCAAACCAAAGAAATCTTGTTCCTAACGAAACACATACATTCAGTAACGCATTGAGAGGTTTGTAATTTTGTAATGTAGGCCCTGTTCTCTTCTCATGCATTTCCTATATGGAGGCCTTCAAAAAAAGTGTCCATATCTACCCAGTCTCTTCCCTATCACTACACCAATATTGTGAACATCACTCTCATCCCCATATTGCACTAATACCCCCACTTCTTCCCAATACTTCATCCCCCTATTCAATAACATACACAGGCCCAAACTACAAATACATAGTTCCTTTGTCCAAAGTAACCAGTCTATAACCTCAAGCCACTCTATGGCCAAGAATAAAACTTCAGCTGAAATCTCCCCCTGGCTTTTTTTACCTACCTTAATCATATCACATGTGTTTTGTAGCAGCCTCAAAACTTGTTAGAAAGATGGGAATAGGAGGTTGGGTAGGGGCAGAAGAAAGGATTTGAGTCATGGAAGGAGCTAGAGCTGTTGAGGGGATCAAAGACAGAGGTAGTTAGATGGGAAGGGATGAGTACAGACAGAGAGGGAATAGGCTGAGGAAGGAAAGAAGGAGAGGGGAGAAGGGGAGAGTAGTAGGTAAGAGATGAAAAGAGGGAGATGGGGACTGGAGAAGGAGAGGTGAATTCTATCTGTGAAAAGACAGAGAAGCATGGAAGAAAGAAATGGAGATAGCAAATGAAAGGGAAAGATCAGTCAGAGACCAGAAATAGGGAAAGAAGAGAAGACAGGAGGAGAGAGAAGAAATAGGAAATGAAAAGGACTTAAAGACCAACAAGAGGAAAGTGAAAGAGACTGGGACCACCCTGACTACAAAAAATAAAAAGCTTGGAAAAGTTAGGAAAAAATGTTTTAATTTTCAGTTTTTAGTGATTGGATTATGTTGACTTTGGGAATGTGCCTTTATTGTATTGTTTTTATTTTGAGTATCGGAGGAGTTTGTCTTTCTCTGGTGTTGTGCTACATCTAGGGTCTGGTTTCTCGGGGATTCCATTTCAGTTTGAGTCTGCATGTTTCTCTTTCTAGTCCGTGGTGGTCCCTTATTCTGAATTAGGTAGGGGTCTTCTGCATGTGTGACAAACAAGATTCAGCTGCGTGTAGTTGCTGGGTATGAATCTTCAGTGATCTGACTTCTGTATTTCCAGTAAAAAGTGTGGTGGTGGTCTAGGGTCCAGTGCTGCCTTTTCATAGGTAGGGTTGTTGCTTTTTGATTCCTTGGAGTTAGTGCTATTATGGCATGATACATTTGCTAAATGGCTTCTGCGTATCTCTTTCACAAGGTTTTGCGTCATTTCATAAGGTGTCTGGCAGAGGAGGGATGTTGTGTTGCTGATAATGAGGAGACAACATAATTTGAATATGAAATTTGTATGGTGAGCTATAAGCAAAAAAAGCCTAGCTCTGCTTTCCACCCATTGCTGGGTAGGGGTAGTGCAGAATTGAGGTAGGGGCATTGTGTGGTCATGAAGATTGAGGGGGGAAGATTAGCAACTGGGGGGATGGGGGATGATAATGGGGGACAGAGACAATAGGAGCTTAGGGTTTGGACAGTAGAATGGGGGAGAGTAGGAACTTGGACTGAATGAGGATTGGGAGAATAGTGGAAACCGGGAGATTGGGTGGGGGATGTTAGTTGGGCTGGAAAATGGATATAAGAGGGGAGGAATCGGGAGGTAATGTTGAGGGGTCAGGTAAGAAAGTGGAAAGTCTATATCCCAATTGCCCCTGTATCTTCAGTTAAATTATCCAAATTTGGGGTGGAGGGGGTGCTTGTAAATGGGAACGATCTCTGGGCTCATGCCCCAGATCTTTAAGCACCTAGCAACACCCTTGGTTGGTGGGGAAAGCAGAGCAAAGACTTGTGAATGGTGGAGAGCCAGGATTTGGTGGAGCAATGGGCACTTGGCAATTGGGTGCTTACCAGTGGAAGGAGTTAGATTGGCTGGAGGGGAGAGTATGAGTGAGGGTTGTAAGATAGGGGTAAGAGAAAAAGACTGAAGGGTGTGGAAGGATTGAGAGGTGGTGTGACTGGCCTGGAGGACGAGGGACCTGGTGAAAGGCAGTGTAAAAAAATTGAGGGGCTGAGGAGGGATGTGAAGAAAGGGATGGGTCTGTGAAGGGGGATAGATTGTGGGAATGGGGCTGGGGAGGTGATGAAAGAGGAAACTGGTAGGGGGAAAGAGTCAGAAGAATGCACTGTCTTCTTAGGACCACTTGGTGGCTGAGGCTTTATTTTCCAATGGGGCACCATCATCAAAGCTCATCATTGCAGTATGCGGAGATAATGGTTGCGCTCCTTCTCTTCCTTCCAACGCAGAAGCTTTTCCCATCCAGATGACTTGTCTCTAATCAGATGCTTCTCCTCCTCATCTCCTCTGCCATCGCCTGACCTGCTGCTCGCCGACGCTCATCTCTTCTATTTGCATGAGTAATCACACGACGAAATTTCACAGCACTATCCTTTCTGGGACCCCGGTGGGCACAGCATAGTTTCCAAATTGCTTTTCTAATTTGTTTTCTCTTTCTTTTGCAGATGGGTGCATCGTCATCGTTTGTCGCTGCGGTGTGAGGAGATGGTGGCTCCCACCTGGTTCACTCGTTACCACTATTTTCATGAGATGGCAGGTACACAGCTGTCCATCAGGTTTCCCAGGAAAACATTAGCAGTTTGTTGTCATGCCGGACCACCAATGTCATCTGCCACACTGGACAGTCACTGATTGTCTCTGAATCCCACTGCACTGCATTCTTCTTCAGAGGGGATCTCTTCAGTTTGTGGACCATGTAATGGAAATTGTGGACTTTAGGCTGCATATGCAACTTTGCATTTTATGCAATTATTTTAAAGTTAATTCTGATATATTTTCTTGTGGTAATTGCATTTGAAGTCAAGTAAACTATCTACAAATTTTACATATGTCTTGTGGATATTTTTTTTAGGGCCTGTCAAGGGGTGGTCCAAGCCTGCATCCTTGGTCCAGAGATTTGCAAGACCGGTCTTGTAAATCTCTGGACCAAGGACGCTGGTTCTCTATTTCACGGGTGTCACCAGCCCAGCATTCTTGGCTCAGAAACTGCCATGTCACTGACTTTTTAACCTAATCTTTTGGTTGTTTTTTTATCCATTCGCAACCCACTTGATTCTATAATCACTTCTAGCACTATGGATCTCAAAGTGCTCGCTAATCCATTTTGGGTACCTATCCCAGAGAGCTTATTGCAACTTTTAAGTATGTGCTTTGTATTGACTTGCATTTCAAACTTACACAGCCTTTGCCATATTTCCTTTCAGTGAAATGTTGTGCCGGCACCAACTGTGCAAGGATGGAGGAGTTTGGACTGCTTCTAGAGAATTTGGAGACAATGCTGAGGATCTTTTATGTGTGCATTGCAGATAACTTGTATGTTTAGGGAGTGGAAATGCTTCCTACTCTGGTGTGTGAAGGGGGTGAGAGTGACATGGGTGCAATCAATTACACCCATTACATTTGGTATGCCAGTTATGTCATAGAAAGCGCCACGCCAAAAGCTGCTGTGGGTACTTGATGTTCTGCCAACCCATTTCATCATGGCCCTCAGCACCTGGATGAAATGCCTTGAGAATGTTGGCTGGTCCATACCAGCCATCACAGCCACTGAGTTCTGGAATGAGCCTGTGGCGAGAAAATGCAAGGCGCCGGCGAAGGTGGCAGACCTCACGCATCACATAGATAGGATTTTAGATAGTGCTGGGGAAAAGCCAGCTGTCTTGGTACATGTGGGTACCAATGACATAGGAAAGTGCAGGAAGAAGGTTCTGGAAGCCAAGTTTAGGATTTTAGGTAGAAAGCTGAAATCCAGAACCTCCAGGGTAGCATTCTCAGAAATGCTCCCCATTCCACATGCAGGACCCCAGAGGCAGGCAGAACTCCAAAGTCTCAAAGTGTGGATGAGACGATGGTGCAGGGAAGAGGGTTTTAGCAGGGGCGGATTGACCTATCAGTGGATTGGGCTTCCCCCGGTGGGCCGGTCACTCCTGTCACGTGATTTATTTTTTTTTTGTATTATAAAATTTCCAACCAAAGTATTAGGGGGCGCCGCGAGCAGTGGCATCCCGAGGGGAGCCAATGCCCCTGGGCGCAAGGAGGCTCATGCGGCCGCTGAGCAGCAACATGTATATAGCAGGCAGATCGGCAGGGCTGTGGTGAGGCTCACGACACCACGGCCCGAAGAAAAAGATCGCATTTAAACGCGCTGATGCTCCTCTTCCTTCCTGCCTGTGCGGCCCCGGAAGTAAATGTTGCCGGAGCCGCGTGGGCAGGAAGGAGGAGGTGCATCAGCGCGTGCAGAAGAGGAGCAGCACTTACGGGCCGCCGCGAATCATCGCAGTGGCCCGAGAAGAGGAAGAGGCCCAGTAGCAGGGCCGTCGCGGCCCAAGAGATCAGGGCCGCTGCAGAGCCCATCCTGCGGCGACCCGCGAAGAGGAGGCCCAGAGGTGAGAGAGAGGCTGAGGGTCTGTAGAGTGTGTGTGTGTGTGTGTGTGTGTGTATGAGATGAGTTGAGAAATTGTGTGTGGGAGTGAGGATCTGAATGTTTGCAGAGACAGCATTTGAGAGCCTCTGTGTGAGTGAGTGAGACAGCACGTGACAGTGAGAGCCTGTGTGTGTGTGTGTATATGAATGATTGTATGAGAGAGAGCATGTGACAGTGAGAGCCTGTGCTTGAGTAAGACAGCATGTGGGAGTGAGAGAGAGCCTGTGTGTGTGAGAGTCAGACAGCATGTGCCAGTGAGAGACTGTGTGTATGAATGCTTGTATGAGAGAGAGCATGTGACAATGAGAGCCTGTGTGTATGAATGATTGTATGAGAGAGAGCATGTGAGAGTGAGAGCCTGTGTGTATGAATGATTGTATGAGAGACAGCATGTGGAGTGAGAGCCTGTGTGTATGAATGATTGTATGAGAGACATATAGAAACATAGAAACATAGAAATGACGGCAGAAGAAGACCAAATGGCCCATCTAGTCTGCCCAGCAAGCTTCACACATATTTTCTCTCATACTTATCTGTTTCTCTTAGCTCTTGGTTCTATTTCCCTTCCATCCCCACCTTTAATGTAGAGAGCAGTGATGGAGCTGCATCCAAGTGAAATATCTAGCTTGATTAGTTTGGGGTAGTAGCCGCCGCAATAAGCAAGCTGCACCCATGCTTATTTGTTTTACCCAGACTATGTTATTAGCCCTTATTGGTTGTTTTCTTCTCCCCTGCCGTTGAAGCAGGGAGCTATGCTGGATATGCGTGACGTATAAGTCTTCTCCCATGCCGTTGAAGCAGAGAGCCATGCTGGATGTGCATCGAAAGTGAAGTATCAGGCCCATTTGGTTTGGGGTAGTAACCGCCGTAACAAGCCAGCTACTCCCCGCTTTGTGAGTGCGAACCCTCTTTTCTTCTCCCCTGCCGTTGAATCAGAGAACTATGCTGTATATGCATTGAAAGTGAAGTATCAGGCTTATTTGATTTGGGGTAGTAACCGCCGTAACAAGCCAGCTACTCCCCTCTTTGTGAGTGTGAATCCTTTTTTCCACATTTCCTCTTGCTGTTGAAGCTTAGAGCGATGTTGGAGTCAAGCCTGTGTATGTTTATTTAATAAGGGTATTGACTCCAGGCAGTAGCCATCATTCTGGCGAGTCACCCACTCTTCATTGGCAGCCTCTTGACTTTATGGATCCACAGTGTTTATCCCACGCCCCTTTGAAGTCCTTCACAGTTCTGGTCTTCACCACATCCTCCGGAAGGGCATTCCAGGCATCCACCACCCTCTCCGTGAAGAAATACTTCCTGACATTGGTTCTGAATCTTCCTCCCTGGAGCTTCAAATCGTGACCCCTGGTTCTGCTGATTTTTTTCCTTAGGAAAAGGTTTGTCGTTGCCTTTTGATCATTAACACCTTTCAAGTATCTGAAAGTCTGTATCATATCACCTCTGCTCCTCCTTTCCTCCAGGGTGTACATATTTAGATTCTTCAATCTCTCCTCGTACGTCATCCGATGAAGATCCTCCACCTTCCTGGTCGCCCTTCTCTGTACCGCCTCCATCTTGTCTTTGTCTTTTTGAAGGTACGGTCTCCAGAACTGAACACAGTACTCCAGGTGAGGCCTCACCAAGGACCTGTACAAGGGAATAATCACTTCCCTTTTCTTACTCGATATTCCTCTCTCTATGCAGCCCAGCATTCTTCTGGCTTTAGCTATTGCCTTGTCGCATTGTTTCGCCGACTTCAGATCATTAGACACCATCACCCCAAGGTCCCTCTCCTGCTCCGTGCACATCAGCCTTTCCCCCCCCATTGAATACAGTTCATTTGGATTTCCACTCCCCATATGCATGACTTTGCACTTCTTGGCATTGAATCTCAGCTGCCATATCTTCGACCACTCTTCCAGTTTCCTTAGATCCCGTCTCATTCTCTCCACTCCTTCCGGCGTGTCCACTCTGTTGCAGATCTTAGTGTCATCCGCAAAAAGACAAACCTTACCTTCTATCCCGTCCACAATGTCGCTCACAAAGATATTGAACAGGACCGGTCCCAACACCGATCCTTGCGGTACACCACTTAAAACCGCTCTCTCTTCAGAGAAGGTTCCATTTACCATCACACATTGTCTTCTGTCCGTCAACCAATTTGCAATCCAGGTCACCACCTCGGCACTCACTCCCAAGCTTCTCGTTTTATTCACCAGTCTCCTGTGCGGAACCGTATCAAAAGCTTTGCTGAAATCCAAGTATATGATATCGAGCGCTCTTCCTCTATCCAATTCCTTGGTTACCCAGTCAAAAAAGTCAATCAGATTTGTCTGACAGGATCTTCCTCTGGTGAATCCATGCTGCCTCTGGTCCATCAATTCTCCGGACTGTAGATAGTTCACTATTCTCTCTTTCAACAGTGACTCCATTACTTTTCCCACCACTGAAGTGAGGCTAACCGGTCTGTAGTTACCAGCCTCCTCTCTGTTCCCACTCTTGTGAAGCGGGACCACCACCGCTCTTCTCCAATCACTCGGCACCACTCCCGTTTCTAGGGATCTATTGAACAGGTCGCACAGCGGTCCCGCCAGCACATCTCTGAGCTCCCTCAATATCCTTGGATGAATCCCATCAGGCCCCATGGCTTTGTCCACTTTCAGATTCTTTAGCTCTTCCCATACATTATCTACTGTAAATGGATTTTCCTCTGTTCCGCTTCCCTCCAGTTTCTTGTTGTGTAGAGATGGTCCTTCTCCAGGGTCTTCTTTAGTGAACACAGAGCTGAAGTATTCGTTTAATATTTCTGCCATTTCTTCTTCGTCTCCCTCCACACATTGATCATTTCCACCTTTCAATTTCACTATACCACTTTGGACCTTTCTCTTTTCGCTGATGTATCTGAAAAATGTTTTGTCACCATATTTTATCTCCTTGGCAATCCTCTCTTCTGCTTGACTTTTTGCCAACTTGATTAATTTCTTTGTCTCCCTCAGTTGATACAAATATTCTTCTTTGTGCTCCTTCCTTTGGGATCTTTTGTATTTCTTGTATGCAGTTCTTTTAGCTTTAATTTTGTCAGCCACCTCCTTTGAGAACCAGATAGGTTTCATTTTTCTTTTGCTTTTCTTTACATTTCTAACATATAGAGCAGTTGCCTTGGCGATTGCTCCTTTTAGATTGGTCCACTGTTGATCCACATCTCTCTCATTTTCCCATCCATTTAGTTCTTCCTCTAGGTACTTCCCCATTTCCTCAAAGTCTGTGTTTTTGAACTGTAAAACTCTGGTCTTTGTGCTCCTTTTCCATATTCTTTTAGTGATATTAAACCATACCGTTTGATGATCACTGGTGCTGAGGTGGGCGCCCACCTTGACATCAGAGACAATTTCTCCATTATTGAGCACTAAGTCGAGAATAGTTCCTTCTCTTGTGGGTTCCAATACCATTTGTTTGAACAAAGATACTTGCATGGCATCCAGTAT
The DNA here is from genome assembly GCF_901001135.1 of Rhinatrema bivittatum. Classification (NCBI taxonomy): domain Eukaryota; kingdom Metazoa; phylum Chordata; class Amphibia; order Gymnophiona; family Rhinatrematidae; genus Rhinatrema; species Rhinatrema bivittatum. The sequence goes on from NC_042621.1 coordinate 42,609,998, forward strand.
TGCTCTACTGTTTTTAGATTCTGCAGATGGGATTTTCCAGTCTACATCTGGCATATTAAAGTCACCAATGATCACCACTTCCCCTTTCTTACCTATCTTATGGATGTCTTCAACCAGATCTCTGTCCAGCTCTTCCTTTTGGTTTGGAGGCCTGTAAACCACTCCAATATAAATGGATGCTCCATCATCTGTTTTTAGGTCTACCCATAGTGCTTCTTCCTTGCCCCAACTTCCTTGCAGCTCAGATGCTTGGATATTATTTCTGACATAAAGAGCCACACCTCCCCCTTTTCTATCCACTCTGTCCTTCCTTAACAAATTATAGCCTGGTATTGCCGTATCCCAATCATGAGATTCTGTGAACCATGTCTCTGTGATAGCAACGATGTCCAGTTCTGCCTCTGTCATTAGGGCCTGCAGATCTGGGATTTTATTTCCCAAACTATGAGCATTTGTAGTCATAGCTTTCCAGGTACTCTCTTTACGGTTATTGCTTTTCCTGTACTCCTTATGAGACTTTAGTTGAGATTTGTTATTCACTTTACTTGTTCCTTTTGCAGTTGTGCCATTGATGACAGAGTTATCCATCTCAATGTTTTTCTCTAGAATTTCTTCAGTTAATACAGGGAGGGCTTTATGTTCTTGTTGCATTTGATACTGTGTGTGTCTCCTTGTTACAGGTCTAATTCTACCAGAGCCCACTGTGATCCTGTTTTTTAATGGTTTACTTGATGAACTGATTGAGTGGGGGGGTATACTTGTTGGCTTCCCATCTGTCAAGAATGGGTGACTGTGGGACACATGTGTTATCCTACCTGAGTCTACTGTATTTCTTTTTCTTGACTCCTGGTTATTCTTTGGTGTTGGGGAATTATTTTCTGAGTAATGCAATATGGGTGTAATTCTTTTAATTGAAGCTAATTGAGCTTTAACCTCAGTCAGCTCCGTTTTCAAAGAAGAGAGCTGTGCACAGATCGGGCAAGCTCCAAGTCTCCAGATGCTTTCCCTCAGAATAAAGGCTCTACAACAGTTGCATTGGATAGTTCTCATATTGGTTAAGTTTTGGATTGGTATGTCCTTAGCTGTTAACTTACTAATTGATCTTGTTGCTAATGCATGTGACAGTGTGTGTGTATGTGTGTGTGTATGTGTATGACAGTGTGTGTGTATGTGTGAGAAGAGAGAGAAAGCATGTGAGAATGAGAACCTGAGTGTGTGTTTGAGAGAAGAAGATGGAGAGAAAAAAAATAGAAAAAAAGACAATATAAAAGGAATTGGCAAAAAAATAAGAAAGGGAATGTGGGGAAAAAAAAGCCTGTGACCAACCAATTAGAAAACTAAGATCAGCCAGCAAAGGTAAAAAAAAATAAATTACTTTTTAGTGATTGGCACATGTAATCTTTGGGAATTTTTATTTATTTTTATTTAACACTTTTCTATACCGACCTTCATGGTAATGACCATATCAGATCGGTTTACATCGAACAGGGTAGAAAAACTGAAACAAAAATAAATAAATAGATAAATAGACATATGAACGGAGGCGGCAAAAGTTACATTCAACAAGGTAGGTGAAACTTCTCTATGCGGATCTCACAATGTACGAGATCAGCATGGAGAAAGTGGAAGCCCACGGGGCCTGCACAGAGGAGGCAGCAGAATGGGCTTCAGTGTCAGTAGCAGCAATCGGCGCCTCCCCAATAGCCATGCGGCAGCAGTGACAGAGGCAGCAGAGGAATGAGAGAGGTTCCAAGGTTGTTGGCAAAAGAAAGAGAGGGGGGGGTCTGCCTTTAGTGTGTGCATGTGTATGAATGGGAGTCTGCCTGGGGGGATATGTGTGTGAATGCATAGGTGCCTGCCTGGGGGTCTGTGTGTGTGAGAATGAATGTGTGCATGCCTGGGGGATGGGGAGGGAGTGGTGTGAAAATGAATGGGAGCCTGCCTGGGGGTCAGTGTGTGTCTGAGTGTGAGAGCATGAGTATGTATGAGAAAATCCAAGGGAGTAAGAGTTTGTGAGTGGGGGGGGGGGGGGGGGGGGGGGGAGGGAGAGTGTCTTAGAGCCTGAGAGTGTGTCAGTGTCAGTGAGAGCGAGAGGTTATGGTGGGTATAAGAGCATGAATGTGTATATATGTGACAGTGTATGTGTGAGAGAGAATGGACATGTGAGTATGTGTGAGAGAGAGAGGATAACCTCCTAATCCTCGACAATATCAGGATGACTGGAAATAAAGAGCTCCCACAGAAGGGGACAGCAGGAGCTTTTTAAAATCCTTATTTTAATTATTGAATGTTATTTGATATATGTGCTGTTTTGAAATATTTTATTAGTGTTTGGGACATTGTAAAAAATGTATATGATTTTAATTCATAGAAATTCTATTTATCAGTAGTTTTAAAATATTCTTTTATTATGGTTTTAATATTATAACTGATGCTTTATGCTTCTTGATTTTATTTGTTTTATGAGGAATGGTGGTTATATTTTTCTATTGTTAATACACAGAGTCTGGCTTCTTGGAGTTTCCATTTCAGTTTTTGTCATTTGTGCTCCTTCATTTTGTATTCTGTATTTGGTGAGAGTTTGTGTTCTGCATGCAAAGACTGAGATGAAGCATTATTTTAGCATGTGGTTTCTCTGTAGGGATCTGTAGTAGCTTGGCCTGTTCTGTTTTCCTGATAGGAGGTGTATTGATATTTTAGATCCTGGTGTAATATTTGTGGTATTCTTTTTCATAGGTGGGATTGTTATTCTTTGAGTGTTGGCAAATAGTACTGTGTTGGTATGGGAGGCCCATACCAAAATATAGGGGTGTGTACATATATATGTAAATTATATGTAAATTATATATGTAAATTATATTGTATATATAATTGGTTACCCATGGGCCAGTATGGAGAAAAATCCCCCAGGCCACTATTTTCCCACAATCCGCCCCTGGGTTTTAGATTTATTAGGAACTGAGCTTCATTATGGGGAAGGGGAGGCCTTTTCTGAAAGGATGGGCTCCACCTTAACCAGAGTGAAACCAGGCTGCTGGCACTAAGCTTTAAAAAGGTAATGGGGGAAAGCTGACAGTGACTCAGAAGCATATGGTTCGGAATGATATCTTTGAAGGATACTAAGAGAACAGGAAAAATAGGGCATCCCAGTAGAGAGGTTGCAATAAATACCAAAGGGAATCAGGTGCCTTTAAGTAAAGTGAAGAAAGATTACAAATTATTACTGTTAAGTGATGAGCATGTTATTAATACAAACAAGAAACATACTTTGAAATGTCTGTATACAAATGCTAGAAGTCTAAAAAATAAGATGGGAGAGTTAGAGTGTATAGCACTATGTTACGGACGTGGACCCTTGGACCGATCGGAACCAGATGAAGAGTCGTTGAATGAGGTGACAACGGAGGTCCCGATCGGAAGGCGGCAAGGACGGAGTTGAGAGTGGCTGGAGGAAGATCCGGGAAAGCCCTATGCGACCAAGGGCCGTGGCAAGGAAGGATGAAGCGGTGGAGCTGGTACAATGGTGAGGAGATCTTCGCCCTGGAAGCCGAGCCTCCCCCGAGAGGAGCTTGTAGGAGTTCGGCCGCTGGGACTTAGGAGATTCACCCTGGAAGCCGGAGTCCCCCCAGGAGGAGCCCATAGGGACCCGGCCGCTGGGACTTAGGAGAGCCCGCGGGGGCGGAGTCAGATGGAGTCCGAGGTTGTCGCTCACCAGTCCGGAGTCGTGTACCAGAGAATCGTCGCTTGCCAGTCCGGGATCAGAAGCCAAAGGATCGCTGTAAGCCAAGGCAGGGTCCGAGAGCCGGGAGTCGTCGTAAGCCAGTCCGAGGTCCAGAGCCAGAGGGATCACCGTAAGCCGCACCGGGGTCAGAAGCCAAGAGACGTCGTAAGCCAGTCCAGAGTCAGAAGCTGAGAATCACCGTAAGCCAGTCCAGGATCGGGAAGCACAGGAAATCAAGAGGATCAGGAACGCAGCAACTGGAGACAGGGTAAACCTGGGAACCTCGTTGCAAGGCAATGTCTTGGCTGAGCTGCAGGGTTTAAATACCCTGCAGCGTCTGACGTCATCCGGAGGCGTCCCCTGCCTTTTCCCGCGCTGGCCCCTTTAAGTTTAGAGCAGAGACGCGCGCGTGCGCGCGTCTAGGGGGCAGGGCCAGCTGCCGAGGAACGCCGGCTGCTGCGTCGCAGCGAAGAGGACCCGGCAGGAGCGAGTGCAGGCCCAGGCGAGGCGGGGAGACGCCGAGCCTGCGGTGGCTGAGGTCCCCGGAGGTCCGGGGAGCGCGGGCCCAACGCAGGACCCCGATGGAGTGAGTAGCGATTCCGGGGCCAACCCGGAATCGCAACACACTAGATGAAGAAGTAGATATAATTGGCATCTCAGAGACCTGTTGGAAGGAGAATAACCAATGAGACACTGTGATACCAGGGAACAAATTATAGTAAAATGATAGTATGGATCAAATTAGTGGAGAGGTGGCACTATATGTTAAAGAGAGGATTGAGTCAAACAGGATAAAAGTTCAGCAGGAAACAAAATGCTGTGTTGAGTCTTTAGGGATAGAAATTCCAGGTGAAAAAGGGAATAAAATAGTAATGAGGGTGTATTACCGTCCTGTTGTGGACGTGGACCCTTGAGCTGGCTCGAGAGTTGGAAGATCCACTGAAGGACCCTACAGTGGTACTCGTAGCCGGGAGGCAGAACTGGACCAGGAGACCTGACATTAACTTCACCTATACCAGCCCTCATTCCCCGCAGGTTGAGCCCTTGGGTGCCGGGGCCGGCAGGACTTAGGCAAAGGTCTCCTGGTGGAGGAAGTCCAGTGAGCAGTCCGAGTCGAGGTTGGCAGAAGACTGAAAGGGTGGAAACGGTCCAGGAGTCGAGGCGGGCAGCAGTGGTGCAACACGAGGAACCAGGCCAGAGGTTGGGGCTGGCAGCAGACAAGCAGAAGACGGAGAACATGCTAAAGGTCAGGACGGGCAGCAGACAGAGGAATCTAGGAACCAGGCCGAAGTCAAAGCCGAAGAAGCAAGCGAAGGCAGGAGCGGGAGCAGGAGCAGTACCACAGGAATGGAGCTGGAGCAGGCAGGAACACTGGAGCGGAGTCAGGAACACAGGAGTGGAGTCAGGAACAAGCAGGAACACAGGAGAGGAATCAGGAACAAGCAGGAACACAGGAGCAGAATCAGGAACTAGCAGGAACACTGGTACGGAGTCAGGAGAGTTGACCTGATGCCAAGGCAAAGCAGAGAGGTTTGAAGTGGCCTTATATAGGCCTCAGCTGGAGACATCAGGTTTGGGGCCGGGCCGAGGTTTCCCGCTGTGGCCCCTTTAAATTGCAGCCTTCTGCACACGCACGCGCCTAAGGGGCGGAACCCCCTGAAGAGGTCGGCGGTGTCTCCCTCGTGGGGAGGACGCCACGGGAAGGCTCCGATGCGGATCGAGCTACAGTGAGGAAGCCAGCGAGAAGCACCGATGTCTGCTGGTAGAAGAGGGGGTCCTGGCCGCGGCTGCCTGCGACCCATTTTCCCAACAGTACCCCCCTCTTACGCGCCCTCCCCAGGGGACTTGGCTTGCTCGATGATCTTGATGGAATTGGTGGAGAAGGGATTTGTCTAACATATTGGAGGCAGGCTCCCAAGTGTTCTCCTCCGGGCCAAAGCCCTCTGACAAGATCAAATACTCCCAACATCAGTGATGAAACCGAACATCCAAAATAGCCTGTGCTTGGTAGATGGGATCTTTGTCAGCAACTGCGTTCAGAGGCTCTGGTGGTTTGCGGTGAAAACGTGAAAGGACTAGTGGTTTTAGCAGCGAGACATGAAATAAGTTGCGTATCTTTAGGATAGACGGCAAACATAAGCGGTAGGAGACAGGACCCAAGCATTCTGTGACCGCAAAGAGTCCTATGTATTTTGGAGCCAGCCGCATGGAGGGGATCCAAAGGCGGATGTGGCGGGTGCTCACCCAGACTCGATCTCCAGGGTTGAAGAGTGGAGCCTTGCGGCGCTGTCTATCCACATCCCTCTTGGCGGCATCAGCAGCTCGCAGCAAATTGGCTTGAGTGGAGTCCCAGAGTGAGTGGAGCTGCTGGGCCGTGAGCTGGGCTGCAGGTGAGGGCACTGTCAGTGGAAATGGTAAGGGTGGTTTAGGCTGTTTACCAAACACCACTTGGAAAGGAGAGGCTCCTGTTGCCGAGTGGATGTGATGATTGTAGGAGAATTTGTTGCAGAGCACGCCCTCAGGCCCAGTTAGGGGCTTGGAGGTGCAGTCCCATCTAAGGTAGGATGTGAGCCCTTGGGCCGCGGCACGGCTCAGGGAGGAGCCCCAAGACACACTGTGGGAGATGAGCTGATACGAGCATGGGTGGAGCAGGAGCGAAGCTGGAGTGAAGACAAGGCAAGGATTCCAGAACAGGAACTAGGCAGGTTCAGACCACCACTGGACCTACACGTACCAATGAGATTCAGCAACGCAATGCTGATATCGAGAGTAGCCCTCCAGCCACTCGATAGCCCTTCTGGACCCGTTGCTAGGGAACAATGAGTGCGCGAGGCCAGACTGAGGCTGAAGGCAGGAACATGAAGACTTGGACGAAGACTCAGGATACTCAGAGGATTCAGACATAGACTTGGATACTCAGGAGACTCGGACGTAGACTCGGATGTAGACTTGAATACTCAAACAAGACTCAGGATACTCAGAAGACTCGGAAGACTCAGACAAGGATTCAAGAGATTCAGAAGACTCGGTTAAGGATCCAAGTTGCTCGGAAGTTTCAGGCAAGGATTCAAGAGGCAGTCGAAAGTACTGGGTGAGAACTGCATCACAGCGCACCCTACACAGCCGCCCATGGCTGGTCATGGACCATGCTGAACATGAAGCAGACTCCAGGCGAAGACGTGGAACTTGAGACTGGAACATGGCAAAGATTCAATATAGGCCTACACCGGTGCACCCTACACAGCCGCCAGTGGCTGGTCGCAGACCATGCTGGAGTGGAGCAGGTTCTGTCAGAGTCTTTGGCATGGACGGAAGCAGGCACAAAGGAACTCCGTAGACCAGGAACAAGGCTTTAAAAACAGAAGTCTCCCGAAGGCTTGTGCTGCAGACGAGAAGAAAGCCTTGTACCACGAGGCACCCTACACAGCCATCCCATGGACTGGTCACAGACCACGACATGGCACACCAAGAGAGGTGGACAGACGAGGGACCTGGGAACTGGATGAAGAGCTGAAGATGAGACGGACGGAGTTAAGACAGGAACATCGGACATCAGGAACATGTCACCTCAGGATTTGGGACATCTGGACACGGAACATCTGGAACATCAGGAACAGAAGACAAGCGACGAGGTACGAGACCAGGGACATCAAGGAGATGAAGATCAGGAACACGAAGAACATGGAAAGAAGATCCATCAAGGCACAGGAGACCATGGAAGACCTGGATCGGAAGGAAGAACACAGTACATGTGCAAACCTGATCCGAAGGCACTGAAGAATGGCAAGCAGGGCCCTTTTATAGGGCAGAAGCAGGAACAGGTCAATGACATCACTGATGAAGTCCACAGGGCTTTTCCCGCCGCTGGCCCTTTAAGAGTCGGGTTGAGGCGCGTGCCTATGCCTAAGGAGAGAAGCAGGAGCAGATGAACATGCTGGTGGCATCCCTGCCGCGTGGAAGGCTCGAAGAGGAGCGTATCCCTGCCGCTTGGATGGAGAAAGAGGCAGGCACCGGCAAGAACAGCTTCCCTGCTGTCTAAGGACCCCGGCAGTGGCTCCAGCCATAAAGACGGAGCAGGAACGACAGTGGCGGCCTCAGCCACAGAGGAAGGCTCCCGACGGGGAGTCAGCCCTGCCGCGCAGGGCAGGAGATGGGTGCGGCCTCTGGACCGCGGAGAACGGCGTCGGCATCGGTCTGCCGCTTTCGGAGAAGCAAGGTAGGAGGACTGCCCGCGCTTGTCATGGGTAGGCCCACAACAGAATTCTGCCCAAGGTAATAAGGCTACCCAATCATCCTGTTTGTCTCCCACGAAGGAGCGGAGAAATGTCTTCAAGGAGCACTTGGTACGCTTTGCTTGGCCGTTGCCTTGAGGATGAAAAGCTGATGTGAAGTCTAACTGGACCCCAAACGTTTTGCAAAGTGATCTCCAGTATTTGGCAGTGAACTGTGAACCTCGGTCGGAGGCGATGTGCTGTGGTAAACCATGTAGGTGAAAGATATGTTGTGTGAAGAGTCGGGCGAGTTCTGGCACAGTAGGAAGCTTCGGAAGGGCCACAAAGTGGGCCATCTTTGAGAATCTATCTATAGTGACCCAGATGACCTGCTTTCCCTCGGACAGAGGTAGATCAACCTCGAAGTCCATATATATATGGGTCCAGGGCTCTGCTGGTACAGGAAGTGGCTGCAACAGCCCCCACGGGTGACCAGGTAAGGGCTTCTGTTGGGTGCAGGTTGGGCAGAAGCTAACATATGCCTGGACATCTTGACTGACTTGCAGCCACCAATAGTAGCGGGTTAAGAGTTCTAGCATCCGGGCGCTGCCTGGATGCCTAGCCGTCAGAGAGTTGTGTGCCCATGAGAGGACTTTCTTTCAAAGGCGGATGGGCACAACTGTCACCCGTGGGAACCAAGTCAGTGGCAGCCAGATGGACCTTAGCTGGGTCTAGGATGTATTGCGGTGCCGGTGGTGTGTCCTCAATTTCGGAGGTGCGAGAGAGGGTATTGGCTCTGATGTTCTTTGATGCAGGCTGGTATCGTAGCGAGAAGTTGAACCGGTTGAAAAACAAGGACCAACAAGCTTGTCGAGGGTTCAGCCGTTGGCCCGACACAGGTATTCTAAATTCTTGTGGTCGGTGTATACCACAATTGGATGCTGGGCCCCCTCCAGCCATTGCACCATTCCTCGAAGGACATATTTATGGCTAGGAGTTCCTTGTCGCCAATGCCATAATTTCTTTTGGTGGGAGAGAACTTCCGTGAGAAGTAGGAGTAGGGAAGCAGCACGCCCTTGCTGGAGACTTGGTTAAGGACCGCTCCCATGGTCCCGCTCCCATGGTCAGGTCAGAGTCATCCACCTCAACGATGAAGGGCCATGTAGGATCAGGGTGTACAATTCTGGTCACCGCATCTCAAAAAAGATATAATTGCGATGGAGAAGGTACAGAGAAGGGCTACCAAAATGATAAGGGGAATGAAACGGCTCCCCTATGAGGAAAGACTAAAGAGGTTAGGACTTTTCAGCTTGGAGAAGAGACGGCTGAGGGGGGATATGATAGAGATGTTTAAAATCATGAGAGGTCTAGAACGGGTAGATGTGAATCGGTTATTTACTCTTTCGGATAGTAGAAAGACTAGGGGGCACTCCATGAAGTTAGCATGTGGCACATTTAAAACTAATCGGAAAAAGTTCTTTTTTACTCAACGCACAATTAAACTCTGGAATTTGTTGCCAGAGGATGTGGTTAGTGCAGTTAGTATAGCGGTGTTTAAAAAAGGATTGGATAAGTTCTTGGAGGAGAAGTCCATTACCTGCTATTAAGTTCACTTAGAGAATAGCCACTGCCATTAGCAATGGTTACATGGAATAGACTTAGTTTTTTGGGTACTTGCCAGGTTCTTATGGCCTGAATTGGCCACTGTTGGAAACAGGATGCTGGGCTTGATGGACCCTTGGTCTGACCCATTAGAGAATAGCCACTGCCATTAGCAATGGTAACATGGAATAGACTTAGTTTTGGGGTACTTGCCAGGTTCTTATGGCCTGGATTGGCCACTGTTGGAAACAGGATGCTGGGCTTGATGGACCCTTGGTCTGACCCATTATGGCATTTTTTTATGTTCTTATGTCAAGGAGGAAGGAGGAAGGCATGCTTTAAGTCTTCAAAGGCCTGGAGTGCCTTTGGTGGCCATTCCCTGGCATTAGCCCCCTTTCTGGTTAGGGCGGTGAGTGGAGCTACCTTTTGAGAGTAGTGGGGAATGAAGTGGCAGTAGAAGTTTGCAAAGCCGAAGAAGCGCTGGAGGGCTTTGATTCCTACCGGACATGGCCAGTCTCTAATGGCAGAGACCTTCTTGGGATCCATGTGAAATCTGGCAGTAGACACTATGTATCCTAAGAATGGCAAGGACTTCTGTTTGAATAGACACTTCTCCAGCTTGGCGAAGAGGAGGTTCTCTCGAAGTCACTGCGTACCCCATGTCGATGAGTGGAGAGGCTCTTCGAGTATATAAATACGTCATCAAGGTATACTATTACAGAAGAGTGCAGAATGTCCCAGAAAACCTCATTCATGAGGTTTTGAAAAACCGCTGGAGCATTACACAATCCGAAGGACATTACTAGGTACTTGTAATGCCCATCACGAGTGTTGAATGCGGTTTTCCATTCGTCACCCGGTCTAATCCGTACTAAATTGTATGCTCCTTGAAGGTCGAGCTTAGTAAAAACCTTAGCCACTGGTAGGCGGTCCAGGACTTCTGGGATGAGTGGGAGAGGATATCTGTCCCGGCGAGTGATGGCGTTGAGACCACAATAGTCTATGCATGGTCTGAGAGTACCGTCCTTTTTAGCGACGAAAAAAAACCCAGCCCCACTGGGGAGGTCGAGGGTCGAATGAATCCTCGGTTCAAGTTTTCTTGAATGTATTGTGTCATAGCTTGCATCTCCGGTAGGGACAAGGGGTAAACCCGACCCCAGGGAGGCGTCGAGCCAGGTAGTAAGTCAATAGCACAGTCAAAGAGCCGATGCTCCGGGAGGGTCTCGGCCTTTTTCTTAGAGAAAACGTCAGCGAACTCCGCGTATTGTGGTGGCAGCGTCAAGGAGGTGGCTGCCAGAGGAACGCTAGGGTGAGGCAACTTTGGCAAGCACGTAGAGAAGCAAGTTGGACTCCAAGCGGTGATTTGGAGAATATCCCAGTTAATGAGTGGAGAATGCTTCTGGAGCCAGGGTAAGCCCAACACTATGGGATGGATCGCCTTTTCTAGAATATAAAAGGAGATCTCCTCATGGAGAAACCCGGTGCAGAGGGACACCGGAGCGGTGGTGGCAGAAACTCGGCCTTGAAGGGGAGTGCCGTGAATGGAGTATATCCTCAGCGGTGGAGTGCGTGGCAGGACAGGAAGCTGTAACTGTTCCACCACATCTGCCAGAATGAAATTTCCTCCAGCCCCAGAATCAATGAAGGACAATGTTGAGAACGATCCACCCGAGTATGTTAGGGTTACTGGGACCGTGCATTGGGGAGCAGGATTCACACAGCCTAGGGTCAGCTCCCCAGTGATGCCTAGGCTAGTTTCCGGATGCTCCTTGCACTGGGCTAGCAAGTGACCCTTGCCACTGCAATAGACACAGGCCCAGAGAACGATGGCGCTGCCTTTCCTCTGGAGTGAGAGGACTGTGACCCAGCTGCATGGGTTCCTCTCCTCGGGCAGCACGGTGTTCGGGAGGAGTCACCAGCGGATGGGAGAAGGACGGAGCCAGTGGAACCGGTCTCCAACCAGGCTTTAACTCCCGGGCCCATTGCTGAAGAGGGAGGTCAATCCACCCTGTGAGGTCAAGCAATGCTTCCAGGTCATTTGGGAGATCCCGGGCAGCGAGTTTGTCCTTGACCCTGGAGGACAGGCCTTCCAGATATATGCTTCGTAGGCTGTCCTCCCGCCAGCCCAGCTCTGAAGCCAAGGTGCAAAACTCGACTGCGTAGTCAACCAAGGGCCAAGCCCCCTGGCGTAGGTGAAGGAGTTCAGTAGCTGCGGTGGATTGCCAAGCTGGCTCATCAAATACTTGCTTGAAAGCATGGACGAACTGTTCAATATCCCCGAGCAGGGAATCGCCCTGCTCCCACAAAGGAGATGCCCAAGCCAGGGATTGGCCATCCAACAAGGATAGCATATAGGTCGTCTTAATCAGGTCAGACAGAAACTGCACAGGCTGAAGGGTGAAGCGCATAAAGCAATGGTTGAGGAAACCCTGGCACTGCTTGGGGTCCCTAGCATAGTGAGGTGGTGCAGACAGATGCAGAGACGCGACAGGCCCTAGAGCTGGAATGGGGATAGGAGGCGGAACTGCAGCCAGGAGCGGCCAAGTCCAGGCGATTGGCCAACCTCTCGACCGTAGCTGCCAAGAGGTCCAAGCAGTGCTGCTGCTGCAGGCGTTGAGCCATGCCTGGAATGGCCTGGAGGCCAGAGAGATCTGCTGGGTCCATGGCCTTGACAAACTGTTGTGGACATGGACCCTTGAGCCGGCTCGAGAGTTGGAAGATCCACTGAAGGACCCTACAGTGGCACTCGTAGCCGGGAGGCGGAACTGGACCAGGAGACCTGACAGGAACTTCACCTATACCAGCCCTCATTCCCCGCAGGTTGAGCCCTTGGGTGCCAGGGCTGGCAGGACTTAGGCGAAGGTCTCCTGGTGGAGGAAGTCCGATGGGCAGTCCAAGTCGAGGTTGGCAGAAGACTGAAGAGGCGGAAATGGTCCAGGAGTGAGGCGGGCAGCGGTGGTGCAAAACGAGGAACCAGGCCAGAGGTTGGGGCTGGCAGCAGACAAGCAGAAGTCGGAGAACACGCTAAAGGTCAGGAAGGGCAGCAGACAGAGGAATCTAGGAACCAGGCCGAAGTCAAAACCGAAGAAGCATGCGAAGGCAGGAGCGGGAGCAGGAGCGGTACCACAGGAACAGGAATGGAGCTGGAGCAGGCAGGAACACTGGAGCGGAGTTAGGAACAAGCAGGAACACAGGAGCTGAATCAGGAACAAGCAGGAACACTGGAACAGAGTCAGGAACAGCAACTAGCTACTCAGGAGAGTCGACCTGTTACCAAGGCAAAGCAGAGAGGTTTGAAGTGGCCTTATATAGGCCTCAGCTGATGACGTCAGGTTTGGGCCGGGCTGAGGTTTCCCACCATGGCCCCTTTAAATTGCAGCCTTCTGCGCATGCATGTGCCTAAGGGGCAGAGCCCCCTGAAGAGGTCGGCGGTGTCTCCCTCGTGGGGAGGATGCCACGGGAAGGCCCCGACGTGGATCGAGCCGGAGTGGGGAAGCCAGCGGAAACACCAGTGTCTGCTAGTAGGAGAGGGGGGATCCAGCCACGGCTGCCCACGGCCGGGTTTCCCAACACGTCCACCTGGCCAGAATGAACTAACAGACAATAAAATGCTAAAAGAAATTAAGGACCACTATGGACTAGGAAGAGAAACATGCAGACTCAAACTGAAATGGAAACCCTGAGAAATCAGACTCTACGAGTAGCATAACACCAGAGAAAGACCAACTTCTCCGATACTAATCAAAATACAAAATGGAAGATTTCAATTAGGTGAATGTCACATCAGGACATTCTAGACAAGTAAAGATCCTAGATGAAATAAATGACTGCTTCATGAAGCAGCTGGTACAAGCACCAACAAGAGGGAAAACTATTTGGACTTAGTCCTTACTGGAAACAAGATTTGGTGTGAGAGGTAACAGTGTTGAGGCCAGTCGGCAATAGTGATCACAACATGATCAAATTTGACTTAATAACTGGGGGGTGCGCAAAAAAGAAGTCTACTATGACAGCATTTAACTTTCAAAAAGATGACTGTGATAAAATGAGGAAAATGTTTGGGAAAAGCCTGAAAGGAGAAATTGCAAAGGTTAAGAGTTTAGCGCAGGCAATGATGTTGTTTAAAAATACCATCGTGGAAGCCCAGAACAGATGTTAGAAAGAAGTGAGGTGAGAGAGACTATAATAGCTAAAAGAACATCTTTCAAGAAATGGAAAAGATATTCAAATGAAGAACACAGAAAACAACATAAGCATTGGCAAGTCAGATGCAAAGCACTGATAAGGAAGGCAAAGAGAGAATTTGAAAAAAAAGCTTGCCATGGAAGCAAAACTCACACTAAAAACTTTTTCAGTTACATTCAAGGTAAAAAACCTGTGAGGGAATCAGTTGGACCATTAAAGCATCAAGGAGTAAAAGGAGCACTTAGGGATGACAAAGCCATAGCAGGGAGACTAAATTAATTCTTTGCTTTAGTATTCACTGAGGAACATCTAAGAGATATGCCCATGCCAGAAATGATATTCAAAGGTGATGATTCAGAGGAACTGAAACAAATTTCAGTGAACCTGGAAGATGTACTAGGGCAAATTGACAAACTAAAGAGTAGCAAATCAACTGGATCAGATGGTATACATCCCAGAGTGCTGAAAGAAACCAAGAAATGAAACTGCGCACCTGCTATTGGAAATTTGTAAACTATCAATAACATCATCTATGGTACCTGAAGTTTGGAAGGTTGCCAATGTACTGCCAATTTTTAAGAAGGGATCAAAGGGTGATCCAGAAAATAACAGACCAGTGAATCTGATGTCTGTGCCAGGCAAAATGGTAGAAACTATCATAAAGAACAAAATTGCTGAACATATAGATAAGCATAGTTTAATGAGACAAAGCCAACATGGATTTAGCCAAGGGAAGTCTTGCCTCACAAATTTGTTACATTTTTTTGAAGGTGTAAATAAACATGGATAATTGTGAGCCAGCTGATATAGTGTATCTGGAAAGATTCAAGAAGTTCCTCACAAACTTCCACGCAAATCTGTTTGCACCCTCCAACAAAGATTGTGCTATGTAAGTTGGTGGCCAAGAAGGGAATATTGAAATTTTGGCTTGAAAGCTCCAGTCCTTTACAGGAAGTGTGGAAATTGGCGGTAATAGATTTAATTTTACTGGAATACTGCTCTGTAGATTGTATATGATTTACTTCAGTAAATGTTATCTGTGCAGTTTGGAGACCTTTATCTTCTATACTCCCAGTTGATATGAGACATATTATTTCATGAGAGGCAACACCAAATTCCTGTTAAATATGTTTGCCTGTTATATAGCCTACAACTTAACTTTTGTTTGTGCTATAATGGTTGGTAGGGAGTGGGTGGGAGGATATAGAGTGGTGTGCCTGTCTGATGAGGATCCTTGAGAAGATATCCTGCCAAATGGTGACTTGTATAACTAAAAGAAAGAAGCTATTTTAGCCAAAAGATCTTCATTCAAAAATTGGAAGAAGGATCCAACAGAAGAAAATAGGATAAAGCATAAACATTGGCAAGTTAAATGTAAGACATTGATAAGACAGGATAAGAGAGAATATGAAAGAAGTTGGCTGTAGAGGCAAAAACTCACAGTAAAAACTTTTTTAAATATATCCGAAGCAGAAAGCCTGTGAGGGAGTCAGTTGGACCGTTAGATGATCGAGGGGTTAAAGGGGCACTTAGAAAAGATAAGGCCATCGCGGAAAGATTAAATGATTTCTTTGCTTCGGTGTTTACTGAAGAGGATGTTGGGGAGGTACCTGTAATGGAGAAGGTTTTCATGGGTAATGATTCAGATGGACTGAATCAAATCACGGTGAACCTAGAAGATGTGGTAGGCCTGATTGACAAACTGAAGAGTAGTAAATCACCTGGACCGGATGTATACACCCAGAGTTCTGAAGGAACTAAAAAATGAAATTTCAGACCTATTAGTAAAATTTGTAACTTATCATTAAAATCATCCATTGTACCTGAAGACTGGAGGATAGCAAATGTAACCCCAATATTTAAAAAGGGCTCCAGGGGATCCGGGAAACTACAGACCGTTAGCCTGACTTCAGTGCCAGGAAAAATAGTGGGAAAGTGTTCTAAACATCAAAATCACAAAACATATAGAAAGACATGGTTTAATGGAACAAAGTCAGCATGGCTTTACCCAGGGCAAGTCTTGCCTCACAAATCTGCTTCACTTTTTTGAAGGAGTTAATAAACATGTGGATAAAGGTGAACCAGTAGATATAGTATACTTGGATTTTCAGAAGGCGTTTGACAAAGTTCCTCATGAGAGGCTTCTAGGAAAAGTAAAAAGTCATGGGATAGGTGGCGATGTCCTTTCATGGATTGCATACTGGCTAAAAGACAGGAAACAGAGAGTAGGATTAAATGGGCAATTTTCTCAGTGGAAGGGAGTGGACAGTGGAGTGCCTCAGGGATCTGTATTGGGACCCTTACTTTTCAATATATTTATAAATGATCTGGAAAGAAATATGAGTGAGATAATCAAATTTGCAGATGACACAAAATTGTTCAGAGTAGTTAAATCACAAGCAATTGTGATAAATTGCAGGAAGACCTTGTGAGACTGGAAATTGGGCATCCAAATGGCAGATGAAATTTAATGTGGATAAATGCAAGGTGATGCATATAGGGAAAAATAACCCATGCTATAATTACACAATGTTGGGTTCCATATTAGGTGCTACAACCCAAGAAAGAGATCTAGGTGTCATAGTGGATAACACATTGAAATCGTCGGTACAGTGTGCTGCGGCAGTCAAAAAAGCAAACGAATGTTGGGAATTATTAGAAAGGGAATGGTGAATAAAACAGAAATGTCATAATGCCTCTGATCGCTCCATGGTGAGACCGCACCTTGAATACTGTGTACAATTCTGGTCGCCGCATTTCAAAAAGATATAATGCGATGGAGAAGGTACAGAGAAGGGCTACAAAATGATAAGGGGAATGGAAACAACTCCCTATGAGGAAAGACTAAAGAGGTTAGGACTTTTCAGCTTGGAGAAGAGACGACTGAGGGGGATATGATAGAGATGTTTAAAATCATGAGAGGTCTAGAACGGGTATATGTGAATCGGTTATTTACTCTTTCGGATAGTAGAAAGACTAGGGGGCACTCCATGAAGTTAGCATGGGGCCATTTAAAACTAATCAGAGAAAGTTCTTTTTTTACTCAACGCACAATTAAACTCTGGAATTTGTTGCCAGAGGATGTGGTTAGTGCAGTTAGTATAGCTGTGTTTAAAAAAAGGATTGATACGTTCTTGGAGGAGAAGTTCCATTACCTGCTATTAAGTTCACTTAGGGAATAGCCACTGCCATTAGCAATGGTAACATGGAATAGACTTAGGGGCGGATTTTCAGAGCCCTGCTCGCCTAAATCCGGGCGGATTTAGGCGAGCAGGGCCCTGCACGCCGGTGCGCCTATGTTCAATAGGCCTACCGGCGCGCGCAGACCCCGGGACTCGCGTAAGTCCCGGGGTTTGGCGAGGGGGCGTGTCGGGGGGCGGGCCCGGTCGGCGCGGCGTTTTGGGGGGCGTGTCGGCAGCGTTTGGGGGCGGACCCGGGAGCATGGTTACAGCCCGGGGCGGTCCGGGGGCGTGGCTGCGCCCTCCATACCCGCCCCCAGGTTGCGTCCCGGCGCGCTAGCGGCCCCGCTGGCGCGCGGGGATTTACGTCTCCCTCCGGGAGGCGTAATAATCCCCCGACAAAGGTAAGGGGGGGGTTTAGATAGGGGCCGGGCGGGTGGTTAGGGAGGGGAAGGGGAGGGAACGGGGGTAGGCTGCGCGGCTCGGCGCGCGCCATCTATACAGAATCGATAGCCTTGCGCGCGCCGATCCAGGATTTTAGCGGATACGCGCGTATCTACTAAAATTCCCGCGTACTTTTGCTGGCGCCTGATTGCGCCAGCAAAAGTTACGCCAATTCGCGCGGTTTGAAAATCTACCCCTTAGTGTTTGGGGTACTTGCCAGGTTCTTATAGCCTGGATTGGCCACTGTTGGAAACAGGATGCTGGCTTGATGGACCCTTGGTCTGACCCAGTATGGCATTTTCTTATGTTCTTATGTTCTTATTGTTGCGGTCCCGGGCCGTGCCCCAGTCCCTCCACCTACCTCGGGGGCGGCCCGGGCCATTTCAGAGCTTCCTCGGGCCTGCAGGCCCTCCAGCACGTCTCTCCCTCCTCGGGAGAGACGTCGACGACTCTGCATGGCTGGTCCCGCCCCCTGACACGCGCGCGCGGGGAGGAGCTCCCCTTAAAGGGCCCAGCGGGGGAAAATCAGCAGGACAGCTGGGGATGACGTCAGACGCCTGCAGGTATATGAGTCCTGCTTCTAGGATCCTCCAATGCCTTGCAATAGGTTCCTGGGTGTTGCCTGTGGTTGCTGCGTTCCTGATTGTCTTCGTCCTGCTTCTGCCTGCTCCCCTTGCTGTTGATTCTTCTGGCTCCGACCCCTTGGACTGGCTCTGGATCGTGTTCTGGCTCTGACCCCTTGGACTGGGGCTCTGGATCGTGTTCTGGGCTTTGACCCGTGGACCGGTGTGAACCTCTCTGGATACCGACCCCTGGACTGGCTGGACCACCCTTGGACTTCGACTCCGGGACCGACTTCGGGATTACCTACGACCTGCTGGAGGCGCCAGCCGTCCGGAACCACGACCTGCAGGAGGTGCCTGCATCCGGACCACCCTCTCCTTCAGGAGTCGCCTAAGTCCCAGTGGCCGGGTCCCTACGGGCTCCTCCTGGGGGGACTTCGGCTTCCAGGGTGAATCTCCTAAGTCCCAGCGACCAGGCTCTTAAGGGCTTCTCCCGGGAGAGCGCTGGTTTCCAGGGTGAAGATTTTTCAATCTTCAAGCTCCCTCTCCGTCCGCCCAAGGGGTACCGAGTCCTTGGTCGCATAGGGCTCCACCATAAGTCATGGGTCTCAGCCTGCTTCGAACCTCCGAACCGCCTCCTGGTTGAGACAACTAAAGTAGACTTCTACAGCATTTCGTCTTCTGTCCTAACCAGCCCAAGGGTCCACGAACATAGCAGGTTGCAAGGCCATGGACCCAGCGGACCTTGCAGGTTTGAAAGCCATTCCTGGTTTAGCTCAGAGGCTGCAACAACAGCAAGCATGTCTTGACAACTTGACAGCGACAGTGCAAGCCTTAGCCGAATGCGTCAGTGGGGCCACGGCTGCCAGTGCTCCCTCCTCTGGAGCGGGGTCCTCTCCTGCAGCTCCCGTTCCCGTCCAGATGCCAGCACCTTCACGGTTCGCAGGGGACGCAGAACGCTGCCGAGGATTCTTGAACCAATGCTATTTCTGGTTCGATCTTCTTCCGCTTCAATTTCCCACTGACAGAGTCAAGACCAGTTATATCATTTCCCTTTTGGATGGAAAACCTCTGACCTGGGCGTCCAATCTTCTCGAACGCCAGGATTCTCGCTTGAACAACCTGGTCTAGTTTGTATCTGCATTTAGACAGGTCTTCGATGAGGCTGCCCGCAAACCTACTGCCGCCTCCGAGCTACTTCAACTGCGACAAGGTAATCGGCCTCTAGCAGAACATGCCATGGACTTTCAGACTCTTGCTGCGGAGCTGAACTGGGGAAGCGACAGCCTGCATGGTATTTTCTTGGAGAGTCTCTCCCCAAGATTACAGGACGAGCTGGCGGTCCGTGATCTCCCTGATGATCTTAATGAACTGATTGAGTTAGCCGGAAGGGTGGACCGCCGCATCCAGCGACGCTTCCGAGAGAGGAGGGCAGTTCATAGGCCAATCGCTCCTGGACCAGCGTTGCCGCATCCAGAGAGTTCCTCACCAGCCCCTTCTGGGGCTTAAGAAGTTGAATCCATGCAGGTGGGCCGAGGACCTCTCTCCCAGCAAGAAAAAAGGCGACGGCGCTCACAGGGCCTTTGCCTGTATTGCGGTGGAAAGGGTCATTTCCTTGCCCAGTGTAGCGAGCGTCCAGGAAACGCTCGGACCTAGGAAATACTAGGGAGCTTCCCCTAGGTCATACCACCACAGACTCCCCATGTTTCGTTCCTGTCACCTTGCTTCTTCCGGAAGGGGAATTTGAGACACAGGCTTTAATTGACTCTGGCGCAGGGGAGAATTTCATCCTTCAGGAGCTAGTTCGGCAACTTCGGATTGGGGTACAACCCCAAGATCCTCCACTTCGCATTTCTTCCATCCAGGGAGGACTTCTTCCAGGTACCATCGCTACCCGCACCCAACAGCTCGTCCTCCGTACTGGCGTCCTGCACCAAGAAGAGATCTCCTTTCTTATTTTAGAAAAATCTATGCACCCAATCATCCTAGGAATGCCTTGGCTTCGGAGACATTCGCCTGTCATTTCTTGGGACACTCTCCAAGTAGCCTCCTGGGGCCCTACCTGCTTTCACTCCTGCCTGTCCAAGGTCACTCGGTCTTCAGTGCCGCTCCTGGTGACCCCCTTGGCCCTGCCTCCACCTTATCAGGACTTCCAGGACGTCTTTTCCAAGGAGAAGGCCGAGATTCTTCCTGAACATCGCCCATTCGACTGTGCGATAGACCTTCTGCCCGGTACCACACTCCCACGTAGTCGGGTTTATCCTTTGTCACTTCCGGAGACACAAGCCATGTCTGCCTATATCCAGGAGAACCTGGAACGAGGATTTATTCGGCCATCCAACTCTCCGGCGGGAGCGGGTTTTTTCTTTGTGGCCAAGAAAGATGGGTCACTTCGCCCTTGCATAGACTACCGTGGCCTGAATAGCATTACTCGCCGGGATCGGTACCCTCTACCTTTGATACCGGAACTTCTGGACAGATTACAAGGGGCCAAGATATTCACTAAACTAGACCTCCGGGGAGCTTATAACCTGGTGCGGATCCGCCCCGGAGACGAGTGGAAGACCGCCTTCAACACACGGGACGGGCATTATGAATACCGGGTTATGCCCTTTGGCCTCTGTAACGCTCCGGCGGTTTTTCAAAACCTCATGAATGAGGTTCTCCGGGACATGCTTCATTCGGCGGTTATAGTCTACCTAGACGATGTCCTCATCTATTCAAAGGATCTGGAAACACACCATCGAGATGTTCGGGTATTACAGAAGCTGCGTGATAATCGGTTATTCGCCAAGCTTGAAAAGTGCAAGTTTGAGCAAGAATCTTTACCCTTTTTAGGGTATATTGTTTCCTCCACTGGGTTTTTCATGGACCCTAAGAAGGTCTCCGCGATCAAGGATTGGCCACAACCACGGGGAATAAAGGCGCTCCAACGGTTCCTGGGGTTTGCCAATTTTTATCGGCAATTCATCCCTCATTATTCGCAGAAGGTGGCTCCGCTGACGGCTCTTACTAAGAAGGGAGCCGACGCTAAGAAATGGCCGCCGATGGCTATACAAGCTTTCCAGGACTTAAAGGAGGCCTTCCTTCAAGACACCTGTCTTCGCCATCCAGATCCTCAAAAACCGTTCATCGTGGAAGTCGATGCTTCCGATGTAGCAGTTGGGGCCGTTTTAAGTCAACTCTCTGAGAAAGGGAAACTCCTGCCATGCTCGTACTACTCCCGCAAATTTTCCCCAGCTGAAAGAAACTACGGTATTGGGGACAAGGAATTGCTAGCTATCAAACTCGCCTTTGAGGAATGGCGACAATGGCTGGAGGGGGCTCAACAGCCAATAACCGTTTATACTGACCACAAGAACCTGGAATACCTATGTCACGCCCAACGCCTTAATCCTCGACAGGCACGCTGGTCACTCTTCTTCAGCCGCTTCAATTTTATTCTGCGATATCGACCAGCTTCCAAAAATATCCGGGCAGATGCCCTCTCACGCACCGCTGAAACTGAAGAAGATTCCCCATTGACACAGTATATCATAGATCCAGCCAAGGTTCTCTTAGCAGCCACGGAGATGACTCCTGCAGGGAAGACTGTAATGCCTGTTCGCTCGCGGAGGAGAGTGTTATCTTGGGCTCATGATTCTCTTACCGCTGGGCATCCAGGAGTAGCAAGAACCCTGCACCTCCTATCTGAATTCTACTGGTGGCCACAGATGAAAAAGGACGTGCGTCTTTACGTTCAGTCCTGCCCCATCTGCGCCCGGCAAAAACCTCTGCCTGGATGCCCCTGGGGGATTCTTCAACCACTGCCCATTCCTACCGAGCCTTGGACCCACGTGTCTACCGACTTCATCGTCGACTTACCAGCTTCTGAAGGCAAGACCGTGATCTGGGTCACGGTTGACCGTTTTTCTAAAATGGCCAACTTCGTGCCTCTTGCTAAGCTACCATCGGCTCCTGAATTAGCCGCCCTGTTTACCCAACATATTTTCCGACTCCATGGTCTTCCGACGCATATAACCTCTGACCGCGGACCGCAGTTTACTGCCAAGTATTGGAAGGCCCTCTGCAAGAAGTTTGGCGTGCAGCTTGATCTGACCACGGCTTTTCACCCTCAAGCCAATGGGCAAAGTGAGCGTACCAACCGGACGTTGAAGACATTCCTTCGTTCCTTCGTGGGAGATCTCCAGGACGATTGGGTATCTTTACTACCTTGGGCGGAGTTCTCATATAACCGACACCAGCATTCGGCGATGGCCCAATCTCCCTTTCACTTGGTCTATGGGAGGGTTCCGAGACCTCCTCTACCCCTGCCTCTGGCAGTGCCATCCCCAGCTGTCCAGGCTACGGCACAGCAATTGCACCAATTATGGCTCGACGCTCAGGACAAGCTTCACCGGGCGGCGACCAAAGCTAAAAGATATGCAGACAAGTCTCGAAGGCCTGCTCCGGTTTTCCTTCCGGGGCAGAAGGTATGGTTAAGTGCCAAAAACATTTGGTTAAGGACACCTTCTATGCGTCTGGCTCCCAAATACATTGGTCCATTCATAGTATTCGAGTGAGTCGGGGCAGTCTCCTACCAATTGCGGTTGCCCTCCACTTTGAAGATCCACAATGTGTTTCACGTGTCCCTCCTTAAGCCTGTGATCCTCTCGAAGTTTCATACGACACCGCCCAAGCCGGCTGCAGCCACGGCTGATCCTGATGTCCTCTACACCGTGAAAGATGTGCTGGATGTTCGCTTCCACCACTGCCGATGGGAATACCTCCTCTCGTGGGAGGGGTATGGTCCGGAGGAGAACTCCTGGGAACCATCTTCCAACATTCTGGACAAGAATCTCCTCCACCAGTTCCATCTTGCCAATCCAAGTAAACCCCGGCCTCCAGGGAGGGGGCGTAGGAGGGGGGGTACTGTTGCGGTCCTGGGCCGTGCCCCGGTCCCTCCACCTACCTCGGGGGCGGCCCGGGCCGTTTCAGAGCTTCCTCGGGCCTGCAGGCCCTCCAGCACGTCTCTCCCTCCTCTGGAGAGACGTCGACGACTCGGCATGGCTGGCCCCGCCCCCTGACACGCGCACGCAGGGAGGAGCTCCCCTTAAAGGGGACAGCGCGGGAAAATCAGCAGGACAGCTGGGGATGACGTCAGACGCCTGCAGGTATATGAGTCCTGCTTCTAGGATCCTCCAATGCCTTGCAATAGGTTCCTGGGTGTTGCCTGTGGTTACTGCATTCCTGATTGTCTTCGTCCTGTTTCTGCCTGCTCCCCTTGCTGTTGATTCTTCTGGCTCCGACCCCTTGGACTGGCTCTGGATTGTGTTCTGGCTCTGACCCCTTGGACTGGCTCTGGATCGTGTTCTGGCTTTGACCCGTGGACCGGCTGTGAACCTCTCTGGATACCGACCCCTGGACTGGCTGCAGACCACCCTTGGACTTCGACTCCGGGACCGACTTCGGGATTACCTACGACCTGCTGGAGGCGCCAGCCGTCCGGAACCACGACCTGCAGGAGGCGCCTGCATCCGGACCACCCTCTCCTTCAGGAGTCGCCTAAGTCCCAGTGGCCGGGTCCCTACGGGCTCCTCCTGGGGGACTTCGGCTTCCAGGGTGAATCTCCTAAGTCCCAGCGACCAGGCTCTTAAGGGCTTCTCCCGGGAGAGCGCTGGTTTCCAGGGTGAAGATTTTTCAATCTTCAAGCTCCCTCTTCGTCCGTCCGCCCACGGGGTACCGAGTCCTTGGTCGCATAGGGCTCCACCATAAGTCATGGGTCTTAGCCTGCTTCGAACCTCTGAACCGCCTCCTGGTTGGGACAACTAAAGTAGACTTCTACAGCATTTCGTCTTCTGTCCTAACCAGCCCAAGGATCCAAGAACATAACACTTATGTTCTTATTCATTTTGTAATGTGTAATGTTGGCACAATGGTAATCCTGTTTTCTTTGTTTGTGGATGTTATACTGTTATAAATTGGGCATAAGTACCGACTGGTTGACAGAGGTACTATATCTATTTGTTGGTCACCTTTATGGGATTGTTATACTATGAAAACTAATAAAAATTATATAATCTATAATGTATCTGGATTTTCAGAAAGCATTTGACAAAGTCCCTCATGAGAGACTTCTTAGGAAATTGTTGATTGCCAACTGGTTGAAAGACAGAAAACAGAGAGTAGAGCTAAATGGTAAATTTTCCCAATGGAAAAAGGTGAATAGTGGGGTGCTCCAGGAATCCGTTCTGAGACCGATGCTTTTTAATATATTTATAAATGACCTGGAAATGGGAACAACAAGTGAGGTGATCAAATTTGCAGATGACAAAATTATTCAAAGTTGTCAAATCACAAGAGAATTGTGAGAAATTGCAAGAGGATATTGCAAAACTGGGAGACTGGGCATGCAAATGGAAAATTAAATTTAATGTGGACAAGTGCAAAGTGATGCACTTAGGGAAGAATAACCCAAATTATAGCTACAAAATGCATGGTTCCATATTAGGAGTCATCATTCAGGAAAAGGATCTAGATGTCATCATTGAAAATATGTTGAAATCTTCTGTTCAGTGTGCAGCAGCAGCTAAGAAAGCAAATAGAATGCCAGGGATTATTAGGATAGCAATGGAGAATAAAACAGAGAATATCATAATGCCTCTGTATTGCTCCATGGTGCGACCTCATCTTGAATATTGTGTTCAGTTCTGGTCACCACATCTCAAGAAAGATATAGCAGAATTAGAAAAGGTACAGAGAAGGGCAACCAAGATGATAAAGAGGATGGGACAATTCCCCTATGAAGAAGGCTAAAGAGGTTAGGACTCTTCACTTTGGAGAAGAGACGGCTGAGGGGAGATATGATAGTGGTCTATAAAACAATGAGTGTAATAGAACAAGTAAACGTAAATCAATTGATTACTCTTTCGAAAAGTACAAAGACCAGGGGACACACAATGAAGTTACCGGGTCTGATGGAGTGTATGTCCCCAGGCTGAGAACCAAAGAATCAATCAGGGAAAACTCAAGAGGGAGGGTGAAGAGAACCAGCCTTTCTCAAGGAGAGTCGTTTCTTCCACCAAGAGAGTTCAGAAAGCAGTTGTAGCTGTGGGAAGGGGACAGGCCGGACAACTGGGCCAATCAGGATAGTTCAGGAGAGCGCCTAGGGCCTATAAAAAGGGACCCTTGGGCGACAGACTGGAGTCTCCCATGAGAGGCTAAGAAGGCAGCAAGGTCTCCCCATGGAAAGAACTCTTGGAGCAGTAAAGATTGGCCGGATCAGGAATCTCAACACTCTAAAGAAAAGAGCAAGGTTTGCTGATGTTTCTTTTGGGATTTTGTTCTTCCCTTTTCTGTTTTGATTCACTGACATTGTGGACCAAGACTAAAAGACTTAGAAATTCGCTATCCAGTGAAACAACTGGCTGGCAAGACTGTGTTAAGCCTCAGGTTTCCAGTAGCTCCACAGATAAGGGGCTGACTGTGGAGGCCAGGTGGACAGCGGGTTTGAGTCCCTGGTTGGAAGGACACTTTAGACTTGCCCTGGACAAATAAATTATCTGGGATCACAAAGGGGTGCGGAACCCATTAGGTGCGCTTCCAGAAGAACCACGGGACTGCATCATACTGGGTAATACATTTTAAAACTAATAAGAGAAAATATTTTTTTACTCAGCACATAATTAAACTCTGGAATTCATGCCAGAAAATGTGGTCAAAGCTATTAGTATAGCTGCATTTAAAAAAGATTTGGACAAGTTCCTGGAGGAAATGACCATTAACCATTATTAAGGGAGAGTTGCAGAAATCTACTGCTTATTCTTGGGATAAGCAGTTTGGAATCTATCTACCCTTGGGATTCTGCCAGGTACTTGTGACTCAGTTTGGCCACTGTTGGAAACAAGATACTGGACTTGATAGACCCTTGATCTGACCCAGTAGGGCAAGCCTTATGTTCTTAAAAACAGGTGCTAACTGGTCTCCTTGCTAGCGCTGTTTCTACATTGCCCATAAATAGCTAATAGCCTCCTTTACATGTAATTTGCATGAGCCTGCTCTAAACCAGCCATGGTTGTTTTGCCTGGGTTCTTACATTGGGGGGTTTTCAGCGCTAAATACTTTACTATATACAGGAATAAGATTAGCATGGGAAAACCTGCGCAAAAACCCACGGATAGTTTAGCGCAGCTTAATACATCAGCCCCTGTATGTGATAAGAAACACCGCAGACAACAGGTGGTCACTCGTTCCCTTCTACCTTGCTCTCTCCTCCTCATCTTAAAAGTAGAGTTCTGGAGAATAACTAAAGGAGACAAAAGGCAGACCGAGTTTCCATGTCTTACAAAATGTCATATTTTCTGATAGATTTTATTTGTACAAAGCGAAAAATCCTGAGAAGCATTTTTATTAACTGCAGTCAGTCCAGGGCACATTTATCCTGGAGCTCAGTTTGCCAGAAACCATTTTCTCAAGCAATAACATGAATTATTTTGTTCTACTCTCTATTCTCAGGCCTTGAAAGTTTGACTTCTGTTAGGCTCATCATCCCAGTTCCTGTAATGTGCCATCCACACTAATGATGAATGACTACCATGCAGATGTGCCTCACGTATTGTCTGAAGCACCAGACAGGTTTTACGGCACACTGTACTCTTCAGTAATCTGTTGCTCCCAAATATTTGCTCTGTTCTGATTATTTCCTCTTTAATCCCACTATTTTTGCTCTCCACCCAGGGCAACATGTCTGGACAGTGTCATGGATCTTCAAAAGCCCAAGAGCTGAACAGACTCCGCCAAGGAGAGATCTGTTATCCCTCCCTCCCCAGGCCTCTGGGAACTGCCTCCTTGGCCCCAGAAGAGGCCCCAGAGAACCTGGATATCCCCCACAATACACTACACAGGGCTGTGATCCATTTATTTTTACTTACATTGTCAAATCCTCCTAACTTTTTATAGCAGACTCTTTACAAGATCTTTCTTATTTAAAATGGTGGAATCTGTATTTTATAGAAAATGAAAACTCTGGCTTTAAAGCATAGGTTCCCATTAGCTATTTCAAACTGTGCAGTAGGAGGAATCGTGACTTTTGATTTACACCATTTGCAAGTTCTAAAGTATCTCTTTGAGAAAGTGTATCATCTTTGCTTTGAAGTGTTCACTAAAATATGACAATATTTTGAAGTAATCCAGGTCTTTGCTCTGTTGTACAAGTCAGTATAGGTCGATATTTAGCAGCTGCAGTGTAGCTAAACATTACTGGGTATCTTTATCCAGGTATTCCAGCTCAGCTGGTTGAATATCTAGCTAAATCTAAACTTTGGGATGCCAGATTTAGGGCCGCTAATCCAGTCCATTTTTGGTCCAGCTAAATATGCACTGACAGCAATTATGTGAGGGGGAGGAGAGATTTGAAACTGGTTAGATTTACTCAGTGAAAAGCTGATTTTAACTGCATGATTCTTTTTAATATCACCCATGACATGATCAAATGGCCTGATACAGATTCTGCCCCTGCTGCTTGCTTAGTTCATGATATCTATAGGGTGAATTTTCAAAGGCGTTACACATGTAAAATTAGCATGGACGCATGTCCATGCTATTTTATAAATATCAAAAGTATGCATCTTTGGTTTCACGCGTTCATGCTAGGGGCCAAAAGGTACACCAGATTGTAAAATCCTAAAATGGAAATTATCGGCAGTTATATACTGTGTACCTTCTTTCTACTGTGGCATCTCCGACATTCTCCAGCTTTCTCTTCTTGGCTTAAATGAAACGGATCAGTGTTTCTAAGCTTCTGCTTTTATGTTGGATAATTTAAAGAGCAGCTGTCAGGTGAAACAATCCGTGAGTGAAACTGCACTTAAGGTTTATATTAGCCTTGTAAGAAAGCATAGAAGCACAACCAAACTATTCTGAAAAAGCACACACTGCAAAAAACATATCAGCTTGTTGTATTCCTGCTACTGGAAATGAGAAAATAGTAAAAAAAAAAGGAAAGCCCAAAATACCTGCAAAATGGTTTTTCAAAGGTGGCTAGCTCCCTCGGTGGGGACTGGGTGAGGTTGGGGAAGCAAACTAACCAGCCAGCACTGATTTTCTGAGGTAAGCAGCCACTTCAGTTGTCTATCCCTGTGGCCAATTTTCAAAGCCTTTCACCCAGGTAAGCCAGGATTTACCTGAAGAAGAAAAAAAAAAAAGCTAAAAGTGATGGGGGCTTTCATAGCACATGGGCTTCTAGCTGGATTAAACTGCAGGCACACAACTTATCTCCCTGACGCCTGCATTAATAGCAAATGTCAAGTACACAGGGGCTTTTAGATAATTTCAAAAGAAAACCTACAGGAGGGTGATAGAGATGTACTGATCTAAATGGACACGTTTTCATCAGGCTCCTGTGGCCGCCGCTAAATTCGTCTTGAGTTCCATCAAGATTTAGTGGGAAAAACATATCTAATGTTCCAGGAATCCTTTAAGAGGTCTCTGCCTGAACTCTGGGCCGATCAAGGGGTTATGCTGAAGCGTGCAGTAAGTCAAAAAAGTGTTGCCGAAAAGAAGAATGCACACAGTGAACAAGTCTCTGATGGGGAGAAGAAAATGGCTGACATGGTACTTATCCCAGAAACAATTGAAGAGATTAAGGGGGTAATGGAAGGCCTTGCGGGGAAGATACACACTAGGGATGTGCACAGATTTGTTTTTATGTCATTTTCATTTTGGGTTGTTATCTGTTTGTTTAGGTTTTCAAAATGGTTCGGAGGGTGTATATTTTGGGTTTCCCTAATTTTGGAGTTAGTGCACACTAACTGAAAATGTTACCGATTAAGTTAAAAAGTGTCAATTGGGAAGCAGTTCATTAGCTATAGGTATGGTTCTACATTCCCAGTGGCTGTCTCCTTAGTTAATTCTACAAACATCGATTAGATCCCTTCTGCCGCCAGAATTCTTACAGGAACAAACAAAAAAGATCATATAACTCCTGTTTTGATTGCACTCCACTGGTTGCCGGTGGAATATAGAGTCAAATACAAAACTCTATGTTTAATACACAAAGCCATCTATGCCGAACATATTGATTGGATGAATGCAGCCATGTGCATTCATACACCACAACGAAACTTACGTTCAGCCAACAAAGGTTTATTATCAATTCCATCTGTTGCGTTGGCTAAACTCACATCGGTCAGAGAAAGAGCTGTTTCAATAGCTGGGCCAAAGTTATAGAATACATTACCTGTTGAGCTAAGACTCCAGAAAGATTTGAAACCTTACAAAAAAGCACTTAAAACGTGGCTTTTTGAACAGGCGGTGATTATTTTTATTGATTTATTTTATGTTTATGATTCTCCTTTATTGTTTTATGTTTACGATTTGCTTTTTATTTTTACATTATTGATCATAAATTAATCGTATTAATTTAATGGGTAATTATATTGCTTTTTATTAATGTTATACTTCTATATTTTTATTGAATGTTTTAATTTTGTTAGTAGAATAAGAGTAATTTTATATTATGATTGTATTTTTGCTTTTACAAAGAAACTGTAAACCGTTGTGAAATAAATATTTGTCTGTGCTGTTAAGATTGCAAGGTGATATTTGTGGGGGATGGCCAGTGCCTGGTAAACAAGTGATGTAATAAATAATAACATCAAGTTCTTCTCAGCAAAAGCATGTAATGCAAATTAATATTTTGAATTTGTTAATCCCTTTGTATTTTAGGAAAGGGGCCCTGGCATTGGAGGGGGTGACCGATGAGAGGGAAAGTGACTGAGGTGATTGTATGGGGTGACAGGTGGGATAGAGATTGGATTGAGTGGTGACTGATAAGAGAGTGGCAGCTTGGGGTGTGTGTGTGTGTGTGTATGTGTGTGTGTGTCACACCAGTTAGCCCCACACATACTAGGCTGCCTCTCTCTCACCAGTCACCACCCCAACCAATCTTTCTATAACCTGTCACCCCATACAACCACCACAGTCACTCCCCCTCTCACCATTCACCCCCACATACCAGGCTAACTCTTTCACCAGTCACCACCTCAACCAAACTCTCTCTCTCACTTGTCACCCCATACTGTTGCAATGCTGCTTGCAGGTCTAGCCACAAGCAGCCTCTTACCTGCAGCGTAGCCCGAAGGCCGTTGCTGCCGCCGTTGTCCGCCCCTCTCTCCGCAGCCTGAAGGCCACCGCCAATGTCCTTCCTCTGCGGCATGAAGGCCGCTGCCATCCACTGTCGCCGCCATCCACAGCAGGCCAGCTGCTGCAGGAACGCTACCTCCTCCCGCTCTTCGCGGTGGATAGAGCTGCCACTGACCAGGTCTCCATGCGGCCTGGAGACCGCCGCTGAAACTGTTCCTTCGCGGCTAGGCCGCCACCAACTAAATCCTCTTCTGTGGCCCAGAGGCCACTGCTGAGGACTTCTTCCCACGGTGGGAGCTGCCACTGGCTTGCTCTTTCTTCACAGCAGGGATCCACCATCAACCTCCTCTCTTCGCGGAAGGGAGCTGCCAACGACTGGGCCTTGCTTCGCGGCATGGACGCTGCCGTCGCTGTCCCTGGTCCTGCCTCCTCCTAGGCGTGCGGCCACGCCTCTTCTGTGCATTTAAAGGGCCTGCGGTGGGCAGAGCCCCGCGGCTCCACCTGATAACGTTTCCAAGGCGTCTCCTCTTCAGCCCTATAAGAAGGACTTCTCTTCATTCTCTCGTTGCCTTCGCAAGGAGCTGCCTGCTCCTGGATTCTCCACTGTTCCAGCTCTTTGTTCCAGGAGGTTCCAAAGTCTGCTTCTTCAAGGCACTCTGTTCTTCATGGGAATTCCCTTGTCTTCGTCCATGGCTCCTGGTCTGTCATTGGATCCCGTGTCCTCGTCTCCAGATGTTCCTGTCTTCAGATGTCCTTGATGTCCTCGTCTCCAGATGTCCCTGTGCAGGCTTCTCCTGAATCTCTGCCATGTTTCCAGATCCAAGTTTTCACTTCTTCGCTGGAGTCTGCTTCACTTTCGGCGTGGTCTGCGACCAGCCAGGGGTGGCTGTGTAGGGCGTGCTGTGGTATAGTACTCAACCCGTACTAGTACCTGTATCCTGAGACCCCGTCTTTGTCTGAGTATCCTGAGTCCTTGTCTTCGACTGAGCATCCTGTATCTTCATCCACATCTGAGCATCCTGTATCTTCATCCACATCTGAGCATCCTGTATGTTTGCTCATGTCTGAGCATCCTGAATCCTTGTCCAAGTCTCCAAGTATCCTCATCTTGTCCAAGTCTCCAAGCATTCACGTCTTGTTCCTGTCCCAGTACCATTGCCTGTCCTCGAACTCTGGCCGTCCTGTTGCATCTGCCGCTTCCAGGCGGCAAGTCCAAAAGGGCTATCGAGTGGCCGGAGACAAGCATTGCGTTGTTGGGTCTCTTCTGGTGCATTCAGGTTCGGCAGATGTCAGGGCTCTTGGTCTTCAGCCTGTCCGCCCATGCTTGGACACGTCTTGCCTGCCTCAGTGCTTCCTCAGAGCTCCTCTGCAGTCGCTCCATTGGCACACCAATCTCTCCAGAATCGGGACCACTCTCTAGCACTCCCGCAACAGATTGCAAAGGCCATGTGTCCGGTGATCGTGTTCCTGTGATGGGCCAATGCCTTGTTCCAGAGTTCCTGATTCAAGAACTTTTTGTTTAAGAATTTTTGTGTTCAAACCTTTTTTAGTTCCCTCGACCCACTGGAGGCGCCAGACTTGTTGGAAAAAAAATTTTTCACCACCCGCAGGAGGCTCTAGCATCTGCTCATTACTAAGAACTTTCCCTGGGAACTACCATATGGCCTATATTTTTGTTTTACGACATGCAGGGGCGCCTGCACCCGGGTTCACTAGCCTTTTCTAGCTGTTAAAGTTCCTGGTTCCTCTCCTCTGTGTCCATTTCATCAAGCTTTTTATATTTTCCCTGGGTACATTTTTTCACGACCGGCAGAAGGCACCTGCACCCAGGAGTTATCTTCGTATTTGGAAATCCTGTGTCTTTCATCCATTAGCTCCACTGTCTTGCAAGAATATCCACTCTTCATGGTTCCCAATTAGACAGCATTATGGTACTTGTTCCAGACGACCTGCACCCAAGAGTTACCATCTCAATTTGGGAAACCATGTGCCTATGATCAATCAGTGTCACCGCTTTGTAGAAGTAATTGCTCTGCTTGGTTCCCAGCTCCACCGCCTGTTTAGGCCTTTCATTCCAGATGACCTGCAGGAGGCACCTGCACCCCAATTGTTGCCATCTTTTGACTGGGGTCTGGATTACCTCTTCCTTACTCCTTGAGTTGAACCAGCAAGTCAGTCCTGCTTGTTACGCTCAGCACTTCCAGATTCAACCAGTTTCTATATCTGAGCCTGGCTTACCATCTTGTATTCCAAGTCCAACGACATCCCTTTACATCCTTATGCTTTCAATGTTTCTTCATGCAACGCTTGAACCTCATCCACCGGCAACAGTTGTGACCTCATTGCCAGTTGCCCTCGGGTTAAAAGAGTCTGGGGCTTGTTGCAAGTCTCTTTAGTCTTACCAGGGTGTCTGCCTAAGTACATCCACTCCTGGCATCGTTCTAAGCATGTCAAAGGATCTCATTCCATCTGCCAATCCATTAGCCCTATTCTATCGGGCCATCCAGTCAAGACCCTGGCTTACTAATGGTGCTTTTCTACCTTACCATCAGTCAAGAATACCTTAAGTGTGAATGTCAACTTAACTGAGAGACTATGACTTCCACCCTCGCCTAAGGGCTCGCCCCCTTAAAGGAAATACGAGGAAATCTATGCCGGCAATAGTTCCTGTCTTGCTCTTGAGTATCATCATCCTTCTTGGATTACCTCCAGCCTGAAAGAACCAAATCTACACCTGCTACTGCGTTATGAAAACAAACATCTGCTAACAGGACTCCATCTTGTGTACACTACTGAACGGAATTCCACTCCGTGACCACCAGGAACTAGTCACCTTATGTTATCTGCTACCCTTGGAATACCACCAGCTAAAGAGCTCATGTTTGTTTCAATACCCTGTCACCTAAGAGACTGCCTAATCATCCAGTCATCGGAGTTCCCTAAGATCTGGCTCTCGAACCACTGGCTAGTGCCTAATACTGTATGCTCATCCATGCTTAAAACCTGGATTTGGACACAGTTGGAATGCCTTCAACATTCCAGAAATGCTAAGGTTTTTTGATGCATCTTGGTTGACTAATCTGGACCCTTTGTCCTTGACCTTTTCCATCGCAGAACAACTGGGGTACTAACCATCTTAAAATCCTTTGATCGGATTTCACCTCTGCACTCCAATACCTTCACCTCCAGCTACAGCTCCAGTCTTGGAAGACTCAAGAAATGATTCTTCAACAATTACCCTGCCTTTCCAAGATGATACGGAAGTCAAAAGCTTTTACCACCTTAATTGATAAGAACCCGAGATGCAGCTGTGCTGTCCTGCAACCTTGTATGATGCCCACCTGTGCCTTCAATGGTCTGTGTACGTCTTGTCTGAATCTCTGACCATCTCCGCTTCATGTTTCCAGCCTTGAATATTTCATCACCTCAGTCCTCCACCAAGAAATTCCAGCTTCAGTTCTTCGACCCTTCTCAGTTGCAGAAAGGAGGCAAGTGGAGGGGGTCTTTTGAGGAGGGGGTGCTGTTGCGATGCTTCTTGCGGGCCTAGCCGCAAGCAGCTTTTTACCTGCAGCTTGGCCCGAAGGCCGTCGCTGCCGCCGTTGTGCGCCCCTCTCTCCGCAGCCTGGAGGACGCCACCGATGTCCTTCCTCTGCGGCCTGGAGGCTGCTGCCATCACTGCTGCCACCACCATCCACAGCAGGCCAGCCACTGCTGACACCGCCACCTTCCACGCAGCACGAGTGCCACCTCCTCATGCTCTTCACGGCGGATAGAGCCACCATTGACCAGGTCTCCAAGTGGCCTGGAGGCTGCTGCTGATGCCATTCCTTCACGGCTAGGCCGCCGCCAACTAAATCCTCTTCTACGGCCTGGAGGCCACCGCTGAGGTCCTCTTCCTACGGTGGGAGCCGTCACTGCCTTGCTCTTTCTTCGTGGCAGGGAGCGGCCATCAACCTCCTCTCTTCGCAGCAGGGAGCCGCCGACATCTGGGCCTTGCTTCAGGGCATGGATGCTGCTGTCACTGTCCCTGGTCCTACCTCCTCCTAGGTGTGCGGAAACACCTCTTCTGTACATTTAAAGGGCCCATGGTGGGCAGCACCCCGCGGCTATACCTGATGACGTTTCCAAGGCATCTCCTCTTCAGCCCTATAAGAAGGGCTTCTCTTCAGTCTCTCGTCTTCGCAAGGAGCTACCTGCTCCTGGATTCTCTGCTGTTCCAGTTCTTTGTTCTAGGAGGTTCTGAAGTCCATCTCTGCTTCTTCAAGGCACTCTGTTCTTCGTGGGAATTCCCTTGTCTTCGTCCATGGTTCCTGGTCTCTTGTCAGATCCCGTGTCCTCGTCTCCAAATGTTGCTGTCTACAGATGTCCCTGATGTTCTCGTCTCCAGATGTGCCTGGTGTCCAGATGTCCAATTTCCAGTCCTGATGTTCTCTTCACCAGCTCTTCATCCAGCTTCCAGGTTCCTCTTGTCCATCCTTCCTGGCGTACCTCTGTCGTGGTCCGTGACAAGCCCATGGGGGGCTGTGTAGGGCTCTTTGTGGCACAAGGCCTACCTTCAAATCTGCAGCGCAAGCCTCCAGAAGACCCTTGTTTTTAATGTTCCTGAATCCAAGTTCCAATTTCCGAGTCTTGAATCCTGAGTCTTGTATCCTGTTCTTGGTCTTCTGAGTACCTTGTGCCTGCTTCTGTCCATGACCTAGACTCAAGCCAGATCCTGCTCCACTTCCGGCGTGGTCCGCAACCAGCCATGGGCAGCTGTGTAGGGCATGCCTCTGTGCAGGCTTCTCCTGAATCTCTGCCATGTTTCCGGATCCAAGTCTTCACTTCCTCGCTGGAGTCTGCTTCGCTTCCGGCGTGGTCCGCGACCAGCCTTGGGTAGCAGTGTAGGGCACACTGCGGGCAGTACTCAACCCATACTAGTACCTGTATTCTGATTCCTCGTCTTCGCCTGAGTACCCTGTATCTTCATCCACGTCTGAGCATCCTTATCTTTGCCCATGTCTGAGCATCCTAAATCCTTTTCCAAGTTCTAAGTCCTTGTCTCATCCAAGTCTCCAAGTATCCTCGTCTCGTCCAAGTCTCCAAGCATTCACATCTTGTTCCTGTTCCAGTACCATTGCCTGTTCTTGACCTCTGTCTGTCCTGTCGCATCTGCCGCTTCCAGGTAGCAGGTCCGAAAGGGCTATCAAATGGCCAGAGGACTACCCCAGAGACCAGCATTGCGTTGTTGGGTCTCTTCCAGTGCGTTCAGGTTCGGCAGAGGTCAGGGCTCTTGGTCTTCAGCCTGTCCGCCCATGCTTGGACATGTCTTGCCTGCCTCGGCGCTTCCTCAGAGCTCCTCTGCAGTGGCGCAGTGGTCCAAGGGCACATCAATCTCCCCGGAATCGGGACCGCTCCCTAGCGCTCCCGCAACACATACAATCACTCCAGTCACTCCCCCTCTCACCAGTCACCCACAGACACACCAGGCTGCCTCTCTCTCACCAGTCACCACTCCAACCAGTTTCTCTCCCACTTGTCACCCCAGTCACTCCCCCTCTCACTATTCACACCCCATATACCAGGCTGCTTCTCTTTCACCAGTCACCACTTCAACCAGTTTCTCTCCCCCACCTGACACACCATACAGTCACCCCCCCCCCCCAACACCAGGCTGCCTCTCTCTCATTAGTCACCACCCCAACCAGTCTCTCTCCCACCTGTCACCCCATACATTCACCACAGTCCCTTCCCCTCCTACTAGTCACCCACCCAAACACACAGACACACACCAGGGAATTCAAAATATGCATATCCCACAAAATGCCAGGGCCCCTTTTACTAATATATTGTTACAACCTTGGCTGCAGTGCAACCGCCTCACCACCAGGGGTCCCTCTAGTGCTGGCTCTCCTGACAGGCCCAGTCCATCTCCCCTGTCCACTCTATGTTCTGGGTGTGCCCTTATAACCCTGCCTGACAGTTGCCTCGGTGCTTCTGCATCGAGCTCACCTGGGCTCCCTGCTCTAGCCTTGCGCGGCCTTCGGGCCTTTCCTTGCCTTGCGCGGCCTTTGGGCCTTCTTCCTTGCTTTTCATACCTGGCCTACGGGCCTTCTGACCTGCCTTGCCCTGCTTACTGTGTGTGGCCTACGGGCCTTCTGTGTGTGTGTGGCCTACGGGCCTTCTCTGCCTTGCTTACGGTGTGTGGCCTACGGGCCTTCTGTGTGTGTGTGTGGCCTACGGGCCTTCTCTGCCTTGCCCTGCTTACGGTGTGTGGCCTACGGGCCTTCTGACCTGCCTTGCCCTGCTTACTGTGTGTGGCCTACGGGCCTTCTGTGTGTGTGTGTGGCCTACGGGCCTTCTCTGCCTTGCCTTGCTTACGGTGTGTGGCCTACGGGCCTTCTGTGTGTGTGTGTGGCCTACGGGCCTTCTCTGCCTTGCCCTGCTTACGGTGTGTGGCCTACGGGCCTTCTGTGTGTGTGTGGCCTACGGGCCTTCTGACCTGCCTTGCCCTGCTTACTGTGTGTGGCCTACGGGCCTTCTGTGTGTGTGTGTGGCCTACGGGCCTTCTCTGCCTTGCCTTGCTTACGGTGTGTGGCCTACGGGCCTTCTGTGTGTGTGTGTGGCCTACGGGCCTTCTCTGCCTTGCCCTGCTTACGGTGTGTGGCCTACGGGCCTTCTGTGTGTGTGTGGCCTACGGGCCTTCTGACCTGCCTTGCCCTGCTTACTGTGTGTGGCCTACGGGCCTTCTGTGTGTGTGTGTGGCCTACGGGCCTTCTGACCTGCCTTGCCCTGACCCAGCCTAGACCCAGACACTGCTACTTGCCGCCTGCCCTGACCCAGCCTAGACCCAGACACTGCTACTTGCCGCCTGCCCTGACCCAGCCTGGACCCAGACACTGCTACTTGCCTCCTGCCCTGACCCAGCCTGGACCCAGACACTGTTACTTGCTGCCTGCCCTGACCCAGCCTGGAACCAGACACTGTTTCTAGCCATTCCTGTCTCTCTCCACCTGGAGCCACCCTGCTGGGTGGTGTTCACGACTCCTGACAGGAGCCCAGTCGTAACAGTATGCCGAAGCCATTCACATTGGGAGAGACAGAAAGGACTCAGTATTCAGACGGTGAGTCTCCACGCTTTATTATCTGTACCATTTGTCAAACTCTGAATTATCCTACTTACCTGAACTGTTTAGCTTGTCAGCTCTCGGACCAGGAGCACTGGATATTATTATTATTATTATTATTTATTTCTTTTATATACCGACATTCAATCGAGATATCACATCGGTTTCCAGATAACCAAGAGAATAGGGCGTAGTCCGCCCTATTTTACATTATAACATGGTAACCAAAAAAAAAAAAAAAAACAATTATAACATATTATAACAGTGGTACATGGAACAAAAGGTTATAGAAAATAACATATGTACATGAATGTGTTGTTGATAAAATAAATTTAGGATTAGGGACTTGTTGGTTAGGTAATTTAGGAATAGAGGTGGGGGGGATGAGGGAAGGTGGGGTGGGAGGAAGTAGCGGAGTGAGGGATTCAGGGGGGGTGAGAAGACTTGAGTATGGGATGAGGTGCAGCAACTGTCACAAAAGGAATGTGTCTGTATACCAAGAATGCCTTAATTGTAATTCTCCCAAACCAGGCTGGTGGAAGTGTCTCTGTCTTCCTTGTCTTTTGCCTCCAGGCAAACCCTGCCCCCG
Source organism: Rhinatrema bivittatum (assembly GCF_901001135.1). Classification (NCBI taxonomy): domain Eukaryota; kingdom Metazoa; phylum Chordata; class Amphibia; order Gymnophiona; family Rhinatrematidae; genus Rhinatrema; species Rhinatrema bivittatum. The sequence continues at coordinate 42,647,718 of NC_042621.1, forward strand.
CTGCACAGCTAACGGGCCACCGTCTCCTCATAAAGATTCAGCCAGAGCTATTACACTCTGCCCTGCTTCTGGCTCAGCTAGGAATGTTTTCACCCTGGACAGTTTACTAACAGAAGATTGTAGCATAACTTTTCACAAAACTTCTCACCAAAAAGCAACTTATACTTCAGGAAAACCAAAAACTTACCTGGCCAAGAGAACTTCTAGGACTTCCGTTCTAGAATCTCAAGCACAAAAACAGATGGAACTAATTAACCAGAGCAGGGCTCTGCTTCCCACAGCTGCTGAACAGCCTGTAACGAGCACCCTCCCTAGACGTCCTAGAACTGCCTGTGCCTTCTCTAAAATGCTCCTCCAGAAACAAAATCAGGAGCTTCAGACTTTGGCTCGAGGTATCAAGCCCTTGGCAGTACAATCTGTGTCTTCCATGTACACTACTTCTAACCTTGCTGCTCTGCCATCTGAGTCTGCTACATCACCCCGAGAGAGGCCCAAGCCTGCTGTTTCACCCCGTGAGGGGTCCGAGCCTGCTGTTTCACCCCGTGAGGGGTCCGAGCCTGCTGTTTCACCCCGTGAGGGGTCCGAGCCTGCTGTTTCACCCCGTGAGGGGTCCGAGCCTGCTGTTTTACCCCGTGAGGGGTCCGAGCCTGCTTCATCGCCTCGAGAGGGGTCCGAGCCTGCTTCATCGCCTCGAGAGGGGTCCGAGCCTGCTACAACGCCCCGAGAGGGGTCCGAGCCTGCTATAACGCCCGGAGAAGTGTTCGAGCCTGCTACAATGCCTCGAGAGGGGTCCGAGCCTGCTTCATCGCCTCGAGAGGGGTCCGAGCCTGCTTCATCGCCCCGAGAGGGGTCCGAACCTGCTACAATGCCCCGAGAGGGGTCCGAGCCTGCTACAACGCCCCGAGAGGGGTCCGAGCCTGCTACAACGCCCCGAGAGGGGTCCGAGCCTGCTACAACGCCCCGAGAAGGGGTCCGAGCCTGCTACAACACCCGGAGAGGTGTTCGAGCTTGCTACAACGTCCCAGGAGGGGTCCGAGCCTGACGCCTTACCCCAGGAGGGGTTCTGGACTGCTTTACTGCCTCAGGAACGAGTTGAACCTGCCGCATCGCCCTCGGAGGGGTCTGATTTCGTTTTTGAGTACCCCCTGCTAAGATGGGACCCAGGAGGAAGGGGAGGCCTTGAGGAGGGGGTACTGTTACAACCTTGGCTGCAGTGCAACCGCCTCACCACCAGGGGTCCCTCTAGTGCTGGCTCTCCTGACAGGCCCAGTCCATCTCCCCTGTCCACTCTATGTTCTGGGTGTGCCCTTATAACCCTGCCTGACAGTTGCCTCGGTGCTTCGGCATCGAGCTCACCTGGGCTCCCTGCTCTAGCCTTGCGCAGCCTTCGGGCCTTTCCTTGCCTTGCGCGGCCTTCGGGCCTTCTTCCTTGCTTTTCATACCTGGCCTACGGGCCTTCTGACCTGCCTTGCCTTGCTTACTGTGTGTGGCCTACGGGCCTTCTGTGTGTGTGTGGCCTACGGGCCTTCTCTGCCTTGCCTTGCTTACGGTGTGTGGCCTACGGGCCTTCTGTGTGTGTGTGTGGCCTACGGGCCTTCTCTGCCTTGCCCTGCTTACTGTGTGTGGCCTACGGGCCTTCTGTGTGTGTGTGTGGCCTACGGGCCTTCTCTGCCTTGCCTTGCTTACGGTGTGTGGCCTACGGGCCTTCTGTGTGTGTGTGTGGCCTACGGGCCTTCTCTGCCTTGCCCTGCTTACGGTGTGTGGCCTACGGGCCTTCTGTGTGTGTGTGGCCTACGGGCCTTCTGACCTGCCTTGGCCTGCTTACTGTGTGTGGCCTACGGGCCTTCTGTGTGTGTGTGGCCTACGGGACTTCTGACCTGCCTTGCCCTTTATTTATCATTTTCAATATATACAAACAATGTTTGCAATAGGAAATACATGATCTGATTGCGGTACATAAATAATAAAGAAAATCTATAATGGTAATTTCAATGGGCTCTTATCTCCATTGTAAAACACTACTGACATTTTACCACAGCCATGTTCATTCAGTATTAATCACATTTGAGGGGACATTGCACTACATACAGAAATCATTGGGAGTATTTTTACTTCAATATATAAACAAAAGGGCCCATAATACCTGCCTGTTTTATATTCCTTTATTCCTTAATTCATTATTGGGGATGAGGCTGGAATTTTCCTCTGTTCTAAAAAATCTTTAAGTTGGTCAGGGGAGAAAAAAATAAATACATCATTTTGTTTTCTCAGGACACACTTACACGGAAATCTTAAGGTGAAAATAAATCCCATATCAGTTACCTCCTGGCGTAAGGCCAGGAAGGCTTTCCTACGTAATTGTGTTGAGAAAGCAAGATCAGGGAATATCTTTATCTGTTTTCCCATATAGTTGACCGGATATTTTTGGAAATAATTTTTCATTATCAAGCTTATATCCTCTAATATGGAGAAATTGGCCAAAAGAGTCCCCCAATCAATTACCTGGTTACTAGACTCAAGAAAATTTGTTAGATCACCCTGAAAGGGTTGTTCTAATCTATCTTCTGGAATTCTTTTTTTTGGTATAAAATAACAATTAAGTACAATGATTTTATCTCCAGCAACAGAGCCAAGTATTTCCTTAAGCAAATTTTTTAAAGTAATATGGGGTATTTCCCCAATTACTCTGGGAAAATTCATGATTCTCAAATTATATTTCTTGGCTGTGTTTTCTAGAGATTCAAGCCTTCTAGAGATTATTTCTCTGTCTTTGACAACAGCTACTTGGAATTCTATATTTTTCTTTTGGGAATTCTCCAACTCTTTAGTCCTGTCAACCAACTCTTTAATTTGTTTCTGTGTTTGTAGCGTGTCCTGTTGAGTTCCTGTTATTAAACTATCCACTTTCTTTTCTAACCCTTTAATATTCAAAAGCATTCCTTCCATCATCCCCCAAAGTGAATCTAGGGTTACCACTGCTGGGCGGGTAGGGAGGTCAATAATACTGATATCTCGGAGCTTTTGATCTAAATTCCCTCCCTCAGGGTTTTCCAACCTCAGGTCTCCTATTCCACTTCCTGAAGTTGAGTCCAAGATAGCAGCCGCCCCCTCTACGATGTTCTCTACAATACCCTCCTGGGTACTGTCCGCCAGTCTTTGTGCAGGGGGCATGCCGATGTTAGGGCTTAATGAAGCCTCGTTTGTAGGCCCACTCAGCCCTCCCTGACTGAGAGGCACATCAAAGTCTTTGGACTTCATCTCATTCAGCGCAGGTGAAAGGAGAAATCTGCTTATCTCCTGCTGAATTGGAGACGGCAAGGGAAGTGGTGGAAACACTCGCACCTTGCCCTTCCTTTTTGGAGGCATTTTGCTTTAGTAATAGCAGATTCACACAGTTTATGACGCCAAACTTTGTGTGCAATTGTTGGTAAGCAGAGAAGATACTATTTTAACAAGCAAAACAAACGAAAAACAGTACCTGGTTACACCCAACAGATGTTTGCCGTCGTCCGGCGATTCCAGGCGAAGCCGGGCAAAGCCGTCTCGCCGCGCGCCCCTTTAGCGCGCGCGGCTTCAGCAGCGCGCCGGCTCTGCTGCGCGCCGCTGCTAAGCTCCCCTAAAGGGTAACTTCCGGGATCCGCCTCAGGGTCCGCCCCTCACGTCGCGGCGTCGGCGGGTCAGCTGGAGCTCACGGCCGGCAAGGGGATTCCCTGCCCCGTTCTCAACAGCCTCAGGTGGCTGGTCTGTTCTTTTCTCTGCGCCCTCGGTTCAAGAACTCGGAAGCCCCGCTTAAGAGGGCAACCTCCGGGATCCGCCTCAGGGTCCGCCCCTCACGTCGCGGCGTCGGCGGGTCAGCTGGAGCTCACGGCCGGCAAGGGGATTCCCTGCCCCGTTCTCAACAGCCTCAGGTGGCTGGTCTGTTCTTTTCTCTGCGCCCTCGGTTCAAGAACTCGGAAGCCCCGCTTAAGAGGGCAACCTCCGGGATCCGCCTCAGGGTCCGCCCCTCACGTCGCGGCGTCGGCGGGTCAGCTGGAGCTCACGGCCGGCAAGGGGATTCCCTGCCCCGTTCTCAACAGCCTCAGGTGGCTGGTCTGTTCTTTTCTCTGCGCCCTCGGTTCAAGAACTCGGAAGCCCCGCTTAAGAGGGCAACCTCCGGGATCCGCCTCAGGGTCCGCCCCTCACGTCGCGGCGTCGGCGGGTCAGCTGGAGCTCACGGCCGGCAAGGGGATTCCCTGCCCCGTTCTCAACAGCCTCAGGTGGCTGGTCTGTTCTTTTCTCTGCGCCCTCTAACATGAGGATGGTTAAACAGGTTCTATAGGCTCAGAGGAATACATGTACAGTGACAGAAGCTGCGTGGCTGTTTTGCGTTCAGCAATGTCCTTCATCACCCGACGAAGGCGGTTTGAGCAAGAAAGGAATAATTCAGGGTCCTAAAAGACAAAACAGAATTAAACTGGCTAGGATAACAAACAAGTTCTTAAATCCACCGATCATGGAAAACCAACCACGGAATCCATTGGTCCAGTCCCAAGCACTATTCCATTGCTGGACAGGGATGTGTGCCATCTTGACCATGCGATCAGTGATGTCTTGGATAACCTTGTTTTGGTCATCTACCTGTAAACAACAATTGGAGAGGTTAAATGTTCCACAAACCCTCCTTCCTGGGCCAGAGGGTAATCTAAAACCAATCTATTCTGGTACACTGCAGTCATAATTTTGGTATTTTGTTTTGCCCAGAGTTTAAGAGCGAAAGCAGTCGTTAGTGATGAGCTCCAGGACTGTCTGAAGCCTGATGATTCGATGCAATTAATACTGCTTGAAAGGGTTCCCGAGTTGCCCCTTTTTGCTGCTTCATCTGCTCTCTGATTTCCTTGACAATAGGGTTTGATTTCCTGGTGTGTGCTTTGCAATGCATTACAGCCACCTTGCGAGGTAGCCAAACTGCGTCTAGTAATTCACGTACTTCTGATGCATTGTTCAATTGTTTTCCCTCTATAATGCTCCATGCACTTGAATTGTAAGGAAGGCATATTTAGAGTCTGTATAGATATTTACAGTTCGTCCTTCTGCTAACTGCAGAGCTCGGGTAAGGGCAATTAGTTCAGCTTTTTGTGCAGACGTTCCTGGGGGAAGAGGTTGAGCCTCAATGATTTCATCTTCGGATACAACAGCATATCCAGCAGAACGTATCTCATGAATGATTTGGCTGCTCCCATCAGTGAATAAAGTCCAAGCTCCTTGCCAGGATTGATCCCTCAGGTCTGGTCTACTGGAATGTATTGTAGTCATGACTTCTTCAGTCATGGGCAACTGGATCAGGTGCCGGCATAAGAGTGGCCGGGTTCAAGTTTTTGCTGTCTTGTATTTGAAGTTCAGGTGTTTCACACAGTAAGGCTTAATACTTGACGAGACGTGAATTAGTCATCCATTTTGGTCCATGAGTCTCTAGTAGTCCTTGAATAGTATGAGGAGTTGTTACTTGTAAAGTCTGTCCAAATGTTAGCTTAACAGCTTCGGGTATCAGTAAGCATGCAGCAGCAATGCTTTGAAGGCAACCAGGCCATCCTTTTGCAACATTGTCCATTCCTTTTGACAGATATGCAACAGGTCGTTCCTATGATTCAAAAGTTTGAGTCAATACCCCAATGGCCATTCCTTTCTTTTCATCGATGAATAGATGGAAGGGTTTCATTACATCAGGTAATCCTAGAGCAGGGGGTGAGATCAAGGCTTCTTTCAGTTGATGCAGATTTGCTAGTTCATGTCCTTCCCACTGGAAGGGATGAGATTCCGATTCTTTTCCTCGTAACTTGTCGTACAGGGGTTGGGCAATAATCGCATAGTTGGCAATCCACAATCTACAGTATCCCGTAGCTCCGAGGAACGCTCGGAGCTCTTTCTTGCAAGTGGGTACAGGTTGACCTCGTATTGAACTAGTACGAGAGATTCCAAGACAACGAGTGCCTTCACGGATTTGGAAGCCCAAATATTCCACTTCCAATTCACAAATTTGCGCCTTCTTTTTACTTGCACGGTATCCTTTGGAGTACAACGTCTTTAGCAAGTGGAGGGTGACTACTGCACATTCAAGATACGTTTCTCGAAACAACAGAAGGTCATCCACATACTGTATCACTGGCCCATACATGACTTGGTACATCTTCAAGTCTTTTGCCAGTTGCTCACCAAACAACGTAGGTGAGTGCTTGAACCCTTGAGGCAAGCGAGTCCATGTGTACTGCTGCTTTATTCCAGTGTGCGCATTTTCCCATGTGAAGGCAAAAATCTTCTGACATTCCTCCGCTACTGGGACTGAGAAGAAAGCATCTTTGAGATCAATGACACTGTACCACTTTGATGCAGGGGAAACTTGAGCCAAGATTGAATATGGATTTGGTATGAGGGCTACTAGATCTGCTACTTGATTATTCACCTTCCGTAAATCCTGTACTGGTCGGTAATCAGTAGAACCAGGTTTCTTTACGGGCAACAAAGGGGTGTTCCACGCAGATCGGATTCGCCTGAGAATGCCCAAATCATACAGTCTCTGCAGGTGTATCTGGATTCCTTGCCTGGCCATATATGGAATGGGGTATTGAGGTTGATTGATCACCTGTGCATTCTGTTTCATCTCTATCCATATGGGGGTAGCGTCGATAGCTATTCCTCCCGGGTTCTGTTCGGACCATACTTGGGGTACACTATCCATTAGTTGTCTTCGTTTTTCGTTGAGGGGGGTGTTGTTTTCATATCGATGTTCGATGGTTCGTTCGACTATGGGAAGATGTAGTCTCCATTCTTCTTGGAGGGGACAGATGAGTATCACTGGATGGTCCCCGAAGGAGGCTTTAACTTCCCCTGTTGGTTGAAATCTCAATGTGGTCTGTAGTTTACACAGCAGGTCCCGTCCGATAAGGGATACCATGGTCCCGCCTACTTGTATAGTTCATTCTTTCTGCAGAGGGGCAGTGAGTACCTGACCTGAGGCACCCACTATAGAAACAGTCTCTTTCGTCGGGGGGGCCGATTGGTGCAGTCATGACAGATCGTTGGCCTCTGAGTCCAACAGGCCCCTGATTTTTGTTGTTACCTCGTGGATCTCCACCAGAGGGTCAGTGGGGATTCTTCCCTCCCGGTCTCTTCAGGCTGTATGCTCCTTGTCGCCTTCCCCACCATCTGCCAGTGGGGGTTGTCCGATCTCCTTCTCCTCGGCCCCTTTTTGTCGGTGCAGGTCCATTTTTGTCGTTAGTATTCACTGCAGGGCTCCCGTATTTCTTTTGCCATTCTTCACAGTCTCTCTTCCAATGGCCTTCATTTTTGCAGTACGCACACTGATTCTTTCCCAAAGGGGGTCTTGTTCCCCCTCCTCTTCGCGGTCTGCCATTGTCTTGGCTCCTTCCTGTCCGAGTGTCCTCGAGAGCGGCGGCTAACAGTCACTTTCTCCTTCATATGTCTACTTGCTTCTCTCTTTTCTCTTCCACTTCTCTATTTCCACATACCTGGTCTGCTATAGCTTTTAACTGGCTGAGGCTCAAGCCCTCGGCCTTCTGCAGCTTCTTTCGGATGTCGGGTCTATTATTAAGTTCCTGGTTGCAGGGACGGGCCCTTTTCTTCTCTTCCTGATCCCTGTTCCCATACATCTCAAAATACGATGAAAAGATCACAGTCCATCTGGAAATTGAATAGGTGACCTGCGCCTGGAGGCAAATCAGTTCTGACGAGGCTGAGAAGCTGCAAAACATTGCTTCCTTCATACTTGTAAGTTTGGCATTGGGTTAATTCAATAAAGTCAACCTGGATCTGCAGGCTTTAGGTGTGCAGGAGTGATGATCAAACCCTTGGAAGCCTTGTACCAATTACATTGCAAACACTAAGAACATATGGTAATAGCCAGAGCCCAGCCCCCACCAGTGGTAAAAGAACATAATTGCAATATATATATATATATGTGTGTGTGTGGGGGTCACTACTTTATCATTTGGGCCGACTCATATTTGCTCTTGTTCCTAATCTTGCATAGTGGCCCTTTCTCTTGCCCACAACTTCCAATAATCCTTATCTTGCGCCTGCCACTGAATCAAAATTTTTAATATTAAGTCTTTGTTTTCTCTGTGTTTTTTTTTTTTGTTTTGTTTTTTGTTTTTTGTTTTTTTACAAACGGCATCCTGTAATTCCCACAGTCAGAACTGCAGCTGTCTTATCTTGCCGCTTGCTATGCTCTGCATATTTAACAAAGCTTTAACAAAGGTCCCATTCTTAATCATTTCTCCTCTAATTTTCCCAGAGACAGCTTCAAAATAAACTGCGTCAGCAAAAGAGAGTTCATACTTTATCATGCGTTCCAATGTAACTTTTAAATAACAGATAATATATAGGAGACAAGTACGAACAATAATTAACATGGTATTAGAGAATAATTGACTAACCTGTGGATGTATCGAGTGAAAGATAAGCATAGGGAGGACACTGGGATAGAAGATATGAGAGAACTAAAAACTTCTGATTAACAATGCCAGCATTGAAACGCACAGCCATATTGAATGCACTACGCACTACGTACTGACACACAGGGGAACGCACCACCATTCCACAATTACATTTTTGTACTGTAACAATGAATTTGCTGCTATAAAATGTCTTAAAAATAGCCTGCATCCTAAGGCACTAAATGATTTGTAAGGGACCCTTGGTTCTGGTATTTCTTTGCAAGTAGCAATCCTTTGTCAGATTACAGACAGTTTTAGCAAGGACCTTGGAGAATAAATTTAATCAGCAGAAACTCTGAGCTAAAAAAAACTTCAACTTCTGTGAAACAGCAAAAAAACTTCAACTTCTGTGAAACAGCCTATAAATGCCAAGGAATCTTTCTTTCGTGTAATTGACATACCACAATTCTATCTTTATTCACATACGCACACCGTCAACTAACTTTCAATAATGCTTGCTCTGTTTAAACAAACGAAAATGTTTTTCTTTCCCTTTGTCTTCATTCACCCAGGCTGGCTCAACCCCTTTTTTTTTTTTTCTTCTTCTTTCTCTTCTCTCTCTGGCTCGATCCCCTCCTCTCTCCTGTAATTATCTCTGCCGTTAACCCTTAACTGCCATCAAGTTCTAAACTTCAACACCAGTAAATGCATTCTCCAGTAATCAAATCAGTATTTTAACTTAACACTGTAAATTAATTTGTTGTATAGTAGTCTTGTGCAGCATCTGTAAACCAAAAATCTCTTCTTATTAGGGTTTAAAACAATTAAAAAAATCCCTGGTACATGTGCTTGCAATTCACAGATAGCAGTTACATACATTACAATCCTTAATTAATAATGGGGACTTCCAGTTCCCCATTTTGTGCGCCTGAGCCACCATTACGAGGGCGGCTCCCTCCACTAACTTCTTCGCCCATGACGGAGGATCTAAAATGACTGCAATCCAAGCAGTTATGTACGGTATATCTTCAGGACAACCCGGATTCCCTTCTCGTATAACTATATTCTGGACCCTTGTGGCCGTTTGGAAATCGAAAGTTCCTACCGGAGGCCAATTTACACACAAACTGGGCCACCTATGGGTACATTGTTGAATCATTCCGGGTTTTGTACATTTATGTCTATCGAACACTTCGCTATAGTGCTCCGTCATGACTTTTAATGGAGTTGAACCGCCCCCTCCCATTAGGATAGAATCACAGACAAAGGAGGGAAGGGAAGATGGATAGGTAAGGGGTCCGTATCCGTCAGACACAAAAGGGTCACAATCGCCCCGACTAGGACGTGGTCAGCCCGGCCTAGAACTGCGAGGCCATTCACTCTCTTTCACACAACAAGAAACCTTTTCCCGCTATTGTACACTTCACTTATAATTTTTTCTCTTATGCGCGTGGCCTTCGGAACAAAATTCCTACTAAAACACTGCGCGGGGTGTGATCAAAGCCCCCTCGGTCCGCTCGGGGATGGACCGGCTACTCTTTATCTATTCTTCACTCCTTCCACTGTTCCCATAATACTCGCCTGCAGGGGTCTTCCGATCGTCACGAAAGCCTTCTTCCCGGATCACCGGCCCAAAGGTCTCAGAGGATCTCCGTGGAATGACCCCCTCAGATACCTGATCACTGAACTCAGCGGTGGCCACTCACCAGGCAAGTCTGGGGGATCACTTCGCCACAAAATCCCCTGGACCAACTGGGGGGCTAAAATAGCGTCCCCGGTACCTCCTGGCTGAGGCTCGCCAAATGTAACCGTCTCTTTTAGTCAGTAAGGAGGTCCAGACAACTGATCCGTAAAGATAGACTTTTATTGCCAGCAAGATGCAGCTAAGACAAAGGCTTAGTACAACTGCATGCCCCTCCCCTACAGGAGCAGACTCTTATGCACTTTACAGTTCTTATCTTTTACACATGCGTTCTAAGCATTGCTGAGCAAGCATATTCCGGCTGAAGGGGCTACTGACCCCCTCCCTAGACACCCTGGAACTTTCGTGAAACTTCTCCCATGTTCTGCAGGAGAGGCTGCTGGGACTTGCAGTTCTGGAAAGGAATTTGCGAGTCTGCAGTAATACAGCCCATCACATAATACATCCATTGTTCTAATCTAGGTTACAGCAGTGAAAGCTTATCAGAGAATAAGAACAGCGAAGCTAAAAAAATGAAAATGTGCAATGTGCTGACAGAGTTTCTCAATGTCCTAATTACAGCTGTATTGCAGACTGTAAGTAAACCCGTCATGAAGCAGGGAATTCTGGTACATGAAGTCCTTTGTCAGGTTGAAGCGTTCAGACCCCTTCACCCTGACCCAGCCTAGACCCAGACACTGCTACTTGCCGCCTGCCCTGACCCAGCCTGGACCCAGACACTGCTACTTGCCGCCTGCCCTGACCCAGCCTGGACCCAGACACTGTTACTTGCTGCCTGCCCTGACCCAGCCTGGAACCAGACACTGTTTCTAGCCATTCCTGTCTCTCTCCACCTGGAGCCACCCTGCTGGGTGGTGTTCACGACTCCTGACAGGAGCCCAGTCGTAACATATACAAAAGGATTGGCAAATTTAAAATATGCATTTGCATTATATGCTTTTGATGACTAGAACTTAATTGTATTATAGCACTTGTTTGTTTACATTTGTTACTAGGCCACTTTGCAACCTTGGCAACACAAACAGATAGCTAATGGGAATGCAGAACTGTCTTCATCCACATCTGAGCACCTCTTATTGACACTTAACTTATTGGTAACATTTTTTACGAAATTTCACTTTTTTTTTTTTTAATTTCGTGGCGCTCCCGAAACAGGATGAAATAGACAATTTCATTGCCATTGTCTATTTAATTTAAAGCAAATGCACATCCCTAATACATACCTCCTAATACATACCTCCAAGCTGAAATCGGTGGTTGAGGAGGTTACAAACCTAGTTTCTTTGGGCAAAACTTCAGTGCGTGTGGAAGAGGTTGAAAGTAAGGTGGAAGAAGTAGAATTCTCAGTCACTGAAGTGCATAGGAAAATTAATGTAATGGAGCATCAAACTAAAGCTCTGCAAGAGTAAACCGATTTAAAGAACTGTAGTTGTAGGAATAATATTCAGTTGGTTGAGCTGCCTGAAAAGCTGGAGGAATCCAACCCAGTTGGTTTCTTCTCTAAGTGGCTGCTGGAGCTCTTAAACATGGCGTCGGGACCAGAAGACATCAATATTGACAGAGCACATAGAGTACTGGCACTGAAAGCGAATAACAGGCCTTGGGTTATCCTGATCATGGTGCATAATTTTCTGGACAAAGTGATGCTTTTGGAGGTCACACGGAAGGCCAGCAAAATTTTGTTCCAGAATATCTGCCTCTACCTGTTCCAGGGATTCTCCGCTGACTTGCAATGCAAACACCAGAGTTTTAATGAAGTAAACAAGAGTTGCATGGCTTGGAGATTAAATAGGCACTGCTGTATCCCGCACATCTTAAGGTGTTCCATGACAGCAAGGCTCAGATCTTTCAGACAGTTAAGGAGGCCTCGGAGCTCATGAAGGCAGAGAACGGGCAGCAAGTGACACCACAATCATAGCAAATAGTCGAAGATGGTGCCTTCCTTAGGTAGCTTTGCTTCATCATCAATTCCTGTGTGGTGTATTGTTTACTGATAGTAGTTGGAGCATGGAATGCTTAATGACCTACCGAAAACATTTATTTTATTTTTTTTGCTATAGCAATGCCTTTAATGGACATGTAGTTGGCATAGGGGCCATGGGATGCCAGGGCGGCTGCGAGAATAGTACTGGACAAACACATGGTTAAGATGGCATCTGCCCCTGCTGTTTTGTTTTGGTTTTTTTTTGTTTTTATTGATGGGCAAGGAGCACCAGGTTCTTTTCCAATTCAGAAGCTTCCTACGCTGCATTGGTGCATGGCTGTCTAGAGATTTTGGATGTGCACATTGTGCAGCATCTATGCTATCTCAGTCTAGTGCACAGTGTGAGAGACCTGGCTACAGATGTTTAGCGCAGCGGTCATCCAGATCTTTGCATTGGTGCTTTGGGAGAAGAGGCGTTACACTGAACTGGACTTTTTTTTTCTCCTGCTAATATAAGTTTTCAAATATGAGGGGTTAGGCCAAAGGGAGTTGGGGATGGGGGAAAGAGGGGGTAGAAATAGGGGATGGGGAATGGAAGGAGAGGGTTATAATGGTAATTTTTTTGTAAGGGGGGTTTAGGAATCTATACGAAATGGTGGTGAGGGGGAAGTTTGTAGGAGTAGTTCCAGTGCTAGTAAGGTGGCATTGTCAGGTCCTGACTATTGTCCCATCCAGCCATGTTCCACTTGGGGAATACTGATGTTGGCTGTCAGAGGAGTTTCAAGATGGTAGAGGTTAGCCAACTTATGGGTGGGTCACGAAGGGTACAGGGCGAGGGTGGGAAGAAGGAATTTGAAATAGGGTGAGGGAGGTCAGTTCATAGGAGAGTTTGAGGGAAGAGCTGGGGGGTTGGGGTTAAAAGTTCAGATATATACATTGTTATGTACTTGGTCATTGGTGGCAAGGGGATATAGTAGACATGTTATCTCTCAGTGGTTGATATTTTCCTTGCGTTTTATGTGCTACTGCTGGCTGTCTTGATGATCCTTGTATTAGATGAAGGTATGAAAGTATGGGCATGTTAATGTCCTTTCATTGAATATTAGGGGACACTTGCATCCCATTAAGAGTAAGCGATTGTTGCAATTTTGTAAACAATGATATCACCTCACTTACAACAGTACCTATTGCAACATAAATTGTTACCCAACACTAAATGTTAAATACTGTAACAGCAACTTTTATTTCTTCAATGATTATCAAATTCACATAAATCATATCACCTTACAAAAACTATAATATATATCACATTAATGCATCTCTAATCAATAGGATGTCTAAAACATTGTTATTTGTATTAAAGACCAAATAAGACTCACATTCTGAAATCCCCCAATCAACCCCTTGCTATAAATCACTCTCACTCACTCACCTAACTCACATACACTCATCTAAAAAATCTAAATGCCCGCAGGCCAAAAAAGTGCACTTAACTTGGGAAACAGCTCATTCAATATTTATTTATTTATTTATTTAGAATTTTTATATACCGACATTCTCGATACAAATATCAAATCAGATCGGTTTCCATAAAACAAAACAGTTGCGGTTAAGGCGTACATTAAACAGGGTGTCTGAACATTAGAACAAAAATATTAGATAGTCATAAATAAATCGTCGAACAGCGTTAAATATACGTAACAAAATAAATAAAGTAAAGTTGAATTATACAAGTAACAGCGTACAATGTTAATGGGCGTAACATAAGCTAGTGAACTAGAGCATCTGCTAGGCTGTCTTTTTTTTTTAATATGTGGACTGTCCAATCAGGCGTAAGCGGGCCCTGAGGAGAGTGAGAGTGATCATGGGTCTTGTAGTGGTCTATTTTGCCTTTTGACCGGTGTCCATATTCAGAGTTAGCCGGCTGATTTACCTGGCCAACTCTGGTCAGGCCAAAAGGCTGTCCTAAAGTGAGCTTGTTATACATTACCAGCTAACTTTAAGATAACTGGGTATATTCAGTGGCATGGCTGCGCTGCTGAGTATACAGCACCAGTTAGCCAGTTATATATAATTCTGGTTAGTTAACTGACTAACTGGCAGAGCTGCACGGCGGCTGAATATGGACCTCGTAGCTTTTATGCACTAATGATCCCTGCTCCATGGAGTTTACAGTCTGGTAGGGGCACCTGAACCCTGTATTACATCATGTCTCACTGGAGGAAGCTCTTTGGCTATCAGACTCAGGTCAAGCTTCATGCCTGAGGTAAGGAAAAGTAGTAGCCATTGAAATGCTGACATCATACAGACTCCATAAATAATTTTGTCTTCCATTAGACAGAGAGCCTGAGTCATCCATCCAGCATCCTTTTCTGTGCCTCCAGGAATTGGGCCCTATAATTATCTGATTAATATTACCTAAACATGCAAATGACACATTCTAAACTCATTAATACATGAAAATGAAGTGAAACTGAAAGTATCTACTGTATGCTTGTCCAGGCCCTCTCCCAAGCAGCATCACAAGCTCCTTCCTGCAATAAGGCCATTGCAGAAAGACTAAATGAATTCTTTGCTTCCGTGTTTACTAATGAGGATGTTGGGGAGATACCAGTTCTGGAAATGGTTTTCAGGGGTGATGAGTCAGATGAACTGAACGAAATCACTGTGAACCTGGAAGATGTAGTAGGCCAGATTGACAAACTAAAGAGTAGCAAATCACCAGGATGGGATGGCATGCGTCCTAGTGTACTGACGGAACTCAAAAATGAAATTTCTGATCTATTAGTTAAAATTTGTATCCTATCATTAAAATCATCCATTGTGCCTGAAGACTTGAGGGTGGCCAATGTAACTCCAATATTTAAAAAAGGCTCCAGGGGCGATCCGGGTAACTATAGACCAGTGAGCCTGACTTCAGTGCCAGGAAAAATAGTGGAAACTATTCTCAAGATCAAAATCGTAGAGCATATAGAAAGACATAAGAACATAAGAAATTGCCATGCTAGGTCAGACCAAGGGTCCATCAAGCCCAGCATCCTGTTTCCAACAGAGGCCAAACCAGGCCACAAGAACCTGATTTAATGGAACACAGTCAACATGGATTTACCCAAGGCAAGTCTTGCCTAACAAATCTGCTTCATTTTATTTGAAGGGGTTAATAAACATGTGGATAAAGATGAAACAGTAGATGTAGTGTATTTGGATTTTCAGACAGCGTTTGACAAAGTCCCTCATGAGAGACTTCTAAGAAAACTAAAAAGTCATGGGATAGGAGGCGATGTCCTTTTGTGGATTACAAACTGGTTAAAAAACAGGAAACAGAGAGTAGGATTAAATGGTGAATTTTCTCAGTGGAAAAGGGTAAACAGTGGAGTGCCTCAGGGATCTATACTTGGACCGGTGCTTTTCAATATATATATAAATGATCTGGAAAGGAATACAATGAGTGAGGTTATCAAATTTGCTGATGATACAAAATTATTCAGAGTAGTTAAATCACAAGCGGATTGTGATACATTGCAAGACTGTAAGATTTGGTATCCAAATGGCAGATGAAATTTAATGTGGACAAGTGCAAGGTGTTGCATATAGGGAAAAATAACCCTTGCTGTAGTTACACGATGTTAGGTTCCATATTAGGAGCTACCACCCAGGAAAAAGATCTAGGCATCATAGTAGATAATACTTTAAAATTGTCAGCTTAGTGTGCTGCAGCAGTCAAAAAAGCAAACAGAATGTTAGGAATTATTAGGAAGGGAATGGTTAATTAAACAGAAAATGTCATAATGCCTCTATATTGCTCCATGGTGAGACCGCACCTTGAATACTGTGTACAATTCTGGTCGCCGCATCTCAAAAAAGATATATAGTTGTGATGGAGAAGGTACAGAGAAGGGCAACCAAAATGATAAAGGGGATGGAACAGCTCCCCTATGAGGAAAGGCTGAAGAGGTTACGGCTGTTCAGCTTGGAGAAGAGATGGCTGAGGGGGGATATGATAGAGGTCTTTAAGACCATGAGAGGTCTTGAACGAGTAGATGTGAATCGGTTATTTACCCTTTCAAATAATAGGACTAGGGGGCATTCCATGAAGTTAGCAAGTAGCACATTTAAGACTAATCGGAGAAAATTCTTTTTCACTCAACGCACAATAAAGCTCTGGAATTTGTTGCCTGAGGATGTGGTTAGTGCAGTTAGTATAGCTGGGTTCAAAAAAGGTTTGGATAAGTTCTTGGAGGAGAAGTCGATTAACGGCTTAGGGGCGGATTTTAAAAGCCCTGCTCGCTTAAATCCGCCTGGATTTAGGCGAGCAGGGCCTTGCGCGCCGGCGCGCCTATTTTCCATAGGCCTATTTTCCATTGGCACGCGCAGAGCCCCGGGACTCGCGTAAGTCCCGGGGTTTTTCGAGGGGGGGGTGTCGGGGCGGGGCCGATTGGCGCGGTGTTTCGGGGGTGGGATGTGGTGTTTCGTGGGCGGGCCTGGGGGCGTGGTTTAGGCCCGGGGTGGTCCGGAGGCATGGCCGCGCCCTCCGGAACCGCCCTGGGTCGCGTCTCGGCGCGCTAGCGGCCCGCTGGTGCGCGGGGATTTACTTCTCCCTCCGGGAGGCGTAAATCCCCCGACAAAGGTAGGGGGGGAAAGGTGAGGGGAGGGCGAAAGCGAGTTCCCTCCGAGGCCGCTCTGATTTCAGAGCGGCCTCGGAGGGAACGGAGGCAGGCTGCACGGCTCGGCGCGCACCGGCTGCACAAAATCGGCAGCCTTGCGCGCGCCGATCCTGGATTTTAGCGTACTTTTGTTTGCGCCTGGTGCGCCAACAAAAGTACGCGAAGGCGCACTTTTTTAAAATCTACCCCTCAGGGAATAGCCACTGCTATTAATTGCATCAGTAGCATGGGATCTTCTTAGTGTTTGGGTAATTGCCAGGTTCTTGTGGCCTGGTTTGGCCTCTGTTGGAAACAGGATGCTGGGCTTGATGGACCCTTGGTCTGACCCAGCATGGCAATTTTTTATGTTCCAACAAGGTTTTACAATGAGGGAAGCATGCTGCCCCCATTCCTGTTAACAACATTCAGCACTAAAGAGAAGACAAAAAATCTGCCTAACCCTCGCTGAGTTAAAACAGTAAACAGTATTGCTTTCTGAGATTATGAGGTAAATCTAAAGAGATTTTTTCCTGCCTTGGGCCTTTACAAACGTTTCTTGTAGGGCTTTCCATTCATCTAAAATAATGAGTGGAGTGGAACAAGTAAACGTTAATCAGTTATTTACTTTTTCAAAGAGTACAAAGACCAGGGTACACACGATGAAGTTACTAGGCAATATATTTAAAACTAAGAGAAAATATTTTTTTACTCAATGCATAATTAAGTTCTGGAATTCATTGCCAGAGGATGTAGTGAAAGCTCGTAGTGTAGCTGTGTTTAAAAATAGTTTGGACAAGTTCCTAGAGGAAAAGTCCATAACCATTATTAAAGCAGAATTGCAGAAATCCGCTTCTTTTCCCTGAGATAAGCAGCATGGAATCTATCAACTTTTGGATCCTGCCAAATACTTGTGACCTGGATCGGCCACTGTTGGAAACAAGATACTGATGGACCTAGTATGGCAAATGTTATGTACTTATCTAGAGCAGGGGTGGCCAACCCCAATACTTGAGAGCCACAAACAGGCCTGGTTTTCAGGATATCCACACCGAATATGCATGAGAGAGATTTGCAGTATGCACTGTCTCCATTGTTTTTAAATCTATCTCATCATATTCATTATGGACATCCTGAAAACTAGGCCTGTTTCTGGCACTCGAGGACCAAAATTCACCACTCCTGATATTCATCTCCTGGCAACTTCCTCTCAGCTCTAAAATTGGCTGTTTTTTGCAGAAATATCATTATTCAATGTATCCATCTGCATGTGGCGTGGGCTCCTGACCCATCACTTCTCAGGACCCCACCCCAGAGAGCCTTCCAGACCATCTGCTTTTCCAGCACCACATCCTTTCAGCCCTCTGCTTATCTCTGGGGCTGTGATATTTCTCTTATTAGTCTCTCACTACTGTTTCCCCACCCTTTTCTCCTCCTGATATTCCATCAGTCTGGACTGAAAATAGTCTTTAATACAATGGCTTTCCTCCTCTTCACCATGTGGATATTATTTGTTTGAAATGCAGTTGTCTCATCATCTTTTATAGTAAAAACCTAGAAAAGCCAACAGCCTTGGGTCAGAAGATTCTGTCACTTTATCTCAAAATTAAATAGCACTCAGTGCACAAGATCATTTTTACAAACAGTGAAGGTTTGCTTTGTAATAAATTATGTTTTGCATTGCATTTAACAAAACTCTTGAGTAATAAGTGCATGTGGGAAAGAATTCTTACCAGCTTGCTTTCCGCCCCTTGTGTCAGTGTTAGTCCTTGTCAATAGAAACCATGTGTGTGCTTTCTCCTAAATATTTCTTTCTCATTTTATGGGAAAATGTCACCACATTCGTTTTCTGCCTCTGCTGAGAGCCCTTTTAATTTTGCTCCCTTTTATTAGATTTCAGAAAAGGTTCATTTGTTATCAGCAGAGCTCGGTGGAAGCAGATTTTTCAAAATGTAATATTACATGTCCCGCTGAAGGTAACAGCACAAGGGGCTCCTACAACTTTATCAAATTTGTCCTGGTAAGTTGCTTTATTAAGGTGAAGTGATTACAGCCCGCAGAGTTAATTTTAATATGTTAATACATCACAGCAAGTTGGAGACTTAAATACAATGATACAATTAATTTCAATTTACAGGCTGTGGGGAACCGTGGTATGGTCGTTTGTAGATTATATTAAGAGAGGTTTATCAAGTTTAAAATTCAATTTTCTTAGAAATGAGCTGCATGTTCTTTCATGACCTTTGAATGAGGAGTGAACATGAAGGTTTGTGATTCTTCCCTCAGGTTTTCTATTAAAAACAAATTTTAAAAGTTTGCCTTTTTAAATGCTTTTTACCATTTGGAGTGAATTCACTTCTTAAAACAAGTTATTTATATTTTTAATTGCATTTTATCATCACTATTTCATCATCTCTTTGTAGCAAAGCTATTTCTCTACTTCACATCCACATCTGGAACTGCTTTCTCTTTGATGTAGTCCATGATACAGTGCAAGTTCTACATCAGTGTCACAAGCTGGAGAGCATCAAAGGCTGCTTCAGAGTGCGCTGGGGCGATAGCACTGCAAGCCCTAAATCAGGTCAAGCTGCTGCAGGGGAAGACAGACCAGTTCCAAACACCTTTCAGGATATGAAGCATCACATGAGAAAAGTAAGCCTGAGAGCACCAGGCAGTGAGTGATTTTATGTATGTTATTATTGTACATCCCTTAGTCCTTAGTGTAGAAGCGATACATAAATCTTAAAGTATGAACTCTGAGGAGCTTCCTCCAGGGCTAGCACAATTTCTGCTGCAATTCCTCGGAGGAACGGAACAAAAAATGCACACTGGGACCCTAATAATCCAGCCTTGGACAGCTGGAGTCCCAAAATCCTTACACTTATATGGGAGGGCAGTGAATATTGCTCATACTTATTATTTATACTTATTGAGGCCAATATTTAACACTACTTAGCCAGATAAATAGGGACTTATCTGGCTAAGTGTCAGCCACTGAATATCTGGCTCTGTTCAGTGGCCGCCACGTAGCCGGATAAGTATTTATCTAGCTAAGAAGATCGACAGATAACTTGGGAGCAGGAAATGGGCAGATCAAGGCGGAGCACTTATTTGGTTACCTTAACTGGATAAGTACCTACAATCAGCCTTAACTGAATAAATTAGACCTGCAGGTCCAAAGTTATCTGGATATAACTTATCCGGTTATATTCAATAGTATAGGTATGCTGCTGAATATCCCTTCTAAGTTATCCGGATAAGTTATATCTGGATAACTTAGATAACCAGATATCTTTGAATATTAGGCCCATTATTATTATATGGGAGAACAATGAATGCTGCTCATACTTATTATTTATTTCCTCCACCACTAGGTATGAGATAAATTAAAATCTGAAATCATGGGGGGAGTGCTGTTCACAGCGAACCAAGATGGCTGCTTAGACCTTGAGCTCCCCAACCACCCGCTGCAAATAAGTTCCAAAGAGCGATTAAACTGGCCATAAGTGTGGCTAATTTCTCTACCAACGACAGCCAGAAGCCGCCCCAACACCGAGATGACCTCAAGGAAGCGAATTGCTGACTTAAAGCAGTTTTCTTTTAGCAAGACTGCAATTGAACACCCAGAAGAAGATGGTGGCTCCTCTGAAAGCAGCAACGGAGACAAGGAACTCAGTATCGGAGAAGCACCGATACTATCTCCCTACTCGCACAAGGGTAAACCACCCGCTATAAGCGATCTTCCGACCAAGATGGAACTTCGGGAATGGTTCATGGAGCTCGGCAAAGATATGTGCCAACACAAAACTGAATTATTATCATCTATAACTGAGGTTCGTGAGGACCTCATGGCCTTAGGCCACAGAGTTGATAACATAGACTTGCGGACAGAGAATCGCAGCATTGTGATCACTTCCCTTTCCCAGAAAGCAAACACACAGGAGGAAGAAATCACTCGACTGAAGGATAAAGTCGAGGACTTAGAGAACCATTCGTGTTGCGGTCCCGACCGCCTCCCCCATGTTCGGGGTCGGGTCCGCTTACCTTTGTCCTGGTCCACGGAGGACCGCGCCGGGGCTCCGGTCCCGTAGGCCACCAGGCCACTGCCTTGCCACGTGGAGAACGCCGTCCAGGCCGCCAGAAGCTCCGCCCCCCTGGTTGCCTCGCACGCAAGGAGGGCCCTTATGTGCGTCCAGCACCCGGAAGTTCAGGACGGCCCCTTTCTCTGACATCACGCCCCGGACCGCATTTAACCGGCGTCCAGTCTCCGACTAAACGCCTTGCAACGAGGTTCTCCGAATACTAGTTGCCTTCCGTTCCTGTACTTGCTTCAGTGACGTTCTCGTTTGTCTTCCTGGTTTCCGACTCCGGTTTGCTTCAGCACTCTACCTGCCTGCCTGCCACCTGCCTCGATCCCGGTTTGCTTCAGCACTCTACCTGCCTGCCTGCCGCCTGCCTCGATCCGGGTTTTGCTTCAGTACTCTGCCTGCTTACCTGCAGCCTGCCTCGATCCGGGTTTTGCTTCAGTATTGTGCCTGCTTACCTGCAGCCTGCCTTGATCTGGGGTTGCTTCAGTACTCTACCCGCCTGCCAGCTGCCGGCCTAGACCCCGCCTTGCTACTGGACTCTTGCCCTGACCTGGTCCACGGACCTTTGGCCTTGTCCCTGCTCAGTATCAGAACTTCCTCCTCGCAGCCTAAGTCCCAAGGGTCTGGGTCCCTACGGGCTCCTCCCGGGGGGATTCCGGGTCCCGGGTGAAGTCCTACCTGGCCTCAAGACTGTCTGTCTACCCTGTCAGCTCGGTCCAAGGGTCCACTAACTGACTAGCACTCCCCTTGAACAGCAACAGCTTGCAAGGCCATGGACTCGGCGGAGGCCCCCGGTCTACAGGCCATTCCGCGAATGGCGCAGCGCCTCCAACAACAGCAGCACTGCATCGATACCCTCGCTGCTACTGTGGAGCAATTAGTGTCTTGCCTGGAGGCATTACCGACGGACTCGCCTCCAGCTCTGTCTCCTGCTCCAGTACTTAACCCCACCACGATTACCCAGCTACCGGCACCAACCCGCTACGCAGGTGATACCAAGGCCTGTCGAGAGTTTCTGAACCAGTGTTACGTCCGGTTCACCCTGTTGCCAGCACAATTCCCCTCAGACTCGGTAAAAGTAGCGTATATCTTCTCCCTACTGGACGGGAGGGCACTCGACTGGCCTCTCCCATGTGGGAGCGTCAGGATCCCCTATTGCACAATCTCCAGGAGTTCGTGCTCAATTTCCGACAAGCCTTCGACGATCCTGCCCGTCAAACCACTGCCACCTCCGAACTACTGCATCTCAGGCAAGGGGCCCGGTCCGTGGCGGACTACACCATTGACTTTCGCACCCTTGCCATGGAGGTTGGTTGGCGGGACGACTGCCTGAGGGGTATCTTTCTGGAGGGTTTGGCAAGCCGTATCAAAGATGAACTGGCGGGCCGTGATCTCCCGGACGACCTCAACAACCTCATCGAGGTGGCAGGTTGAGTGGACCGCCGGTTGCAACAACGGGACAGGGAAGGGCGTCCCTCACAAAGGTTCCCTTCGACTACTCAAACGTCTGCCAGATCCTCGGTCCCTAAGTCGCCTCCCACTACCTCCGCACCAAGTGAGCCGATGCAACTAGGACGGGCTCCGTTAACCGCGGAGGAAAGGAAGAGACGCCGGACCCAAGGCTTGTGCCTGTACTGTGGCGGGAAAGGCCACTTCCTCACCCACTGCCCAGAGCGTCCGGGAAACGACCGCGCCTAGGACATTCTGAGGAGCTACTCCTAGGCTATGCAGGTTCAGCTCCTCAATGCTCAATCCCAGTGACTCTGAAATACCCCGGAGGTGAGCTCCAAACTCTGGCTTTTGTTGCCTCTGGGGCTGATGGGAACTTTATAGTAGCAAACTTGGTTCTCCAATTGGGTTTATCCACGCTGCCGAAGGACCCACTACTGCACATCACGTCCATCCAGGGCACCTTACTCCCCGGGGCGATCTCCTGTGTCACGGCTCCCTTAATTCTCCAGACAGGGGTGCTCCACTCAGAAGAGATCTCTTTTCTGGTGCTGGAAAGGGCGGTGCACCCTCTAGTGCTGGGACTACCGTGGCTGCATCAGCATTCTCCCGTGATTCAATGGGACAACCTTCAGTTGACCCAGTGGAGTCCCTACTGCTTTTCGCATTGCCTTCAGGTACCACGACCTCCACGTCCAACCCTGCTCTGCTCTTCTAGTCTCCTTCCGACAGCCTACCAAGCCTTTGCTGAGGTATTCTCCAAGGAGATGGCCGAGCTCCTTCCTCAACACCGGCCCTTTGACTGCCCGATAGACTTGTTTCCCGGTACCTCACCACCCCGGGGCCGGGTGTATCCGCTATCCCTGCCAGAGACCACTGCTATGTCCAAATACATTACCGAGAACCTTGCCAAGGGCTTCATTCGTCCGTCCCGCTCTCCAGCCAGGGCCGGCTTCTTCTTTGTGGGAAAGAAGGACGGCTCCCTCCGCCCTTGCATAGACTATTGTGGCTTGAATGCCATCACCAAGAGGGATCGCTACCCGCTCCCACTGATCCCCAAGCTCTTGGATAGGCTCCAAGGAGCCAAACTTTTCACTAAGCTCGACCTCAGAGGGGCTTACAACCTCGTCCGCATACTTCCCGGAGACGAGTGGAAGACTGCCTTCAACACCAGGGATGGGCATTACGAGTATCTGGTAATGCCCTTTGGCCTCTGTAATTCCCCGGCAGTCTTCCAAAACCTCATGAATGAGGTCCTACGGGAGATGCTACACTCGCACGTCATCGTATACCTGGATGACGTCCTGATATATTCCAAGGACTTGGAGACCCATCGTCGGCACGTAAGACAGGTGTTACAGGCCTTAAAGGATAATCATCTCTACGCCAAACTGGAGAAATATGTGTTCGAGGCTGAATCCTTGCCCTTTCTGGGGTATATCATTTCTTCCACTGGTTTCCAGATGGAACCTGACAAAGTAACCGCCATCACCAACTGGCCGTGTCCCTCCGGACTGAAGGCTCTGCAGAGGTTCCTGGGATTTGCCAACTTCTACAGACATTTTATTCCCCACTACTCCCGCCGGGTCGCTCCTCTCATAACTTTAACTAGAAAGGGAGCGGACGTCAAGTCTTGGCCCAATTCTGCGGCGGAAGCCTTCGCTGATCTGAAGGAGGCATTCTTAACCGACACCTGTTTACGCCACCCGGATCCAACTCGTCCCTTCATAGTAGAAGTAGACGCCTCCAGCGTCGCTGTTGGAGCTGTTCTCAGTCAACACTCTCCGTCGGGACAACTACTACCTTGCTCTTACTACTCCAAGAAGTTCTCGCCTGTGGAGGCAAATTATTCCATAGGAGACAAGGAACGTCTTGCCATTAAGCTGGCCTTCGAGGAGTGGTGGCAGTGGCTAGAGGGGGCGATCCACCCAGTCACGGTCTACACCGACCACAAGAACTTGGAGTTTTTGTCCCAAGCACAGCGGTTGAACCCCCGGCAAGCCCGCTGGTCACTTTTTTTTTAATCGGTTCAACTTTACCCTGCAATATCGCCCTGCTGCAAAGAACGTTAGCGCCGACGCTCTGTCCCGGACCTCCATGTCCGAGGAGGATCTGGAACCTCCTCAATACATCCTCGATCCCTCTAAGGTTCACTTGACCGCTCTGACTGTGTTGTCGCAGGATAGATCAGTGGTTCCGAGACCCGCCCGGGTAAAGGTCCTACACTGGGCCCACGACTCCCTGACTGGAGGCCATGCGGGCCAGGAGAGGACCTTGGAACTCATCAACCGATTCTACTGGTGGCCCAACCTTCGGCGAGATGTGCGGACCTACGTAAGTTCCTGTCCCACCTGCACACAACAAAAGCCTAGCCTCGGACCTCCGTGCGGCTTACTACAGCCACTCCCGATTCCTACCGAACCGTGGACCCATATTGCCATGGATTTCATGGTCAACTTGCCTCCATCTCAAGGGAAGACGGTAATCTGGGTTACCGTGGACCGTTTTTCTAAGATGGCCCATTTTGTGCCACTACCCAAGCTACCCTCAGCGCCAGAACTGGCACTCCTGTTTGCGCAGCACATTTTCCGGATCCATGGGCTGCCCCAAGACATCGTCTCCGATCGGGGACCACAGTTTACCGCCCGATACTGGAGGGCCCTCTGTAAATGCTTCAAGGTCCAGCTCAGCTTTTCCACGGCCTTTCATCTGCAGAGTAACGGGCAATCTGAAAGAATGAACCGCTCATTGAAAACCTTCCTACGTGCCTTCATCAACGAAAAGCAAGACAATTGGACCGAACTCCTGCCCTGGGCCGAGTTCGCTTACAACAATCAGAGCCATGCGGCCACTGGAACCTCGCCTTTCCAGGTGGTTTATGGAAAGCAGCTCAAACCTCCGCTACCCATTGCCACACCCACTTCATCACCCACAGCGCAGCTCACCACCCAGCAACTTCAGGACCTTTGGCAGGCCACTAAGGATAAATTGGTCGCCTCTGCCGCGGCTGCCAAGCGGTGTGCCGACCGTCACAAACGATCTGCCCCAGTATTCCTCCCCAGGGACAGTGTCTGGCTCAGCACCCAGAACATTCATTTGAAGATGCCTTCTAGGAGGTTTGGTCCCAAATATTGCGGACCCTTCCGAATCGCCGAAAGGGTAGGATTGGTCTCCTACCGATTACGACTACCATCCACCCTACGAATCCACGACGTCTTCCACGTCTCCCTGCTAAAGCCACTGGTTCTCTCCTGCTTCCACCGCAAGCCCCCGGACACTCCTGCCACGTCCGAGGCTGAGGACCCCACATACCAGGTCCGAGAGGTTGTTGATGTACGATTCTTCAATCGGAGATGGGAATACCTCTTAGCCTGGGAGGGCTGCGAAGATGAGGACAATACTTGGGAACCTGCCCGCAACATCTTGGACAAAACCCTCCTTCGACAGTTCCATCTTGACCACCCAGGGAAACCTGGGCCTTTGAAGAGGGGGCGTAAAGGGGGGGGTACTGTTGTGGTCCCGACCGCCTCCCCCATGTTCGGGGTCGGGTCCGCTTACCTTTGTCCTGGTCCACGGAGGTCCGCGCCGGGGCTCCGGTCCTGTAGGCCACCAGGCCACTGCCTCGCCACGTGGAGAACGCCGTCCAGGCCGCCAGAAGCTCCGCCCCCTGGTTGCCTCACGCGCGTGCAAGGAGGGCCCTTATGTGCGTCCAGCACCCGGAAGTTCAGGACGGCCCCTTTCTCTGACGTCACGCCCCGGACCGCATTTAACCGGCGTCCAGTCTTCGACTAAACGCCTTGCAACGAGGTTCTCCGAATACTAGTTGCCTTCCGTTCCTGTACTTGCTTCAGTGACGTTCTCATTTGTCTTCCTGGTTTCCGACTCCGGTTTGCTTCAGCACCCTGCCTGCCTGCCTGCCTGCCGCCTGCCTCGATCCCAGTTTGCTTCAGCACTCTACCTGCCTGCCTGCCGCCTGCCTCGATCCCAGTTTGCTTCAGCACTCTACCTGCCTGCCTGCCTGCCGCCTGCCTCGATCCCGGTTTGCTTCAGCACTCTACCTGCCTGCCTGCCGCCTGCCTCAATCCCGGTTTGCTTCAGTACTCTACCTGCCTGCCTGCAGCCTGCCTCGATCTGGGTTTTGCTTCAGTACTCTGCCTGCTTACCTGCAGCCTGCCTTGATCCGGGGTTGCTTCAGTACTCTACCCGCCTGCCAGCTGCCGGCCTAGACCCCGCCTTGCTACTGGACTCTCTCCTTTGGACTCTTGCCCTGACCTGGTCCATGGACCTTTGGCCTTGTCCCTGCTCAGTATCAGAACTTCCTCCTCGCAGCCTAAGTCCCAAGGGCCTGGGTCCCTATGGGCTCCTCCCGGAGGGATTCCGGGTCCCGGGTGAAGTCCTACCTGGCCTCAAGACTCCGCCTCCCGGCCTGCCAGTCTGTCTACCCTGGCAGCCCGGTCCAAGGGTCCACTAACTGACTAGCACTCCCCTTGAACAGCAACAATTCGCACAGATCCAATATCCGCATCAAAGGCATACCAGAAACGGAGGAATATGCTAACTGCCATCAGGTTGCAGTATCCATTCTATCTTTTCTGCTAGCCCAAAGGCAATCCCAGGACAACTTGGCTACAACAAACACTACTACCATAAAAACAGATCGAGCCCCTAGAGCACTGGGGCCGCGTCGTGAAAATGTCCGACATTGGGGCAGATTTTAAAAGATAAGCACAGGCATACATTTCTGCATGCAACCTGGTACGCACAAATGTAAGCCCGATTTTATAACATTCACGCGCATGTTATAAAATCAGGGGTCGGCGCGCGCAAGAGGGTGTACACTAGTGCAAATTGCATGCACCAAGCCCCGCTGGCTTTCCCCTACTCCCCCCCCCCCCCCCCCGTACCATATTCCAGAGGCAGGCGCAACTTGCACGCGCCGGCCGAGTGTCAAATGGCCACTGTGCCGGAGTCCTCAGCCACACCCCACCCCCGTCCCGCCCCCTGCCTGCCCATTCAGAAAAGCCCCGGGACATACACGCATCCAGGGGCTTTATGCGCGTTGCCAGGCCTTTTGAAAATAGGCCCGGCGCGCGTAACCCCCTTACGCACGTAAATCCTCCTGGATTTATGCACATAGGTCTTTGAAAATCTGCCCCATTGTGCTTAACTTACATAGTTTTGTCCAGAAAGAAGAGATTATGAACATTGCTAAAACAAAATCAGACTGGTCTTGGAATGGGGTAACTTTTTTTCAATTTACCAGGATCTTGCCCCCATCACCTTACACAAACGATTCCAGCTTCGAGAAGCCATGCAGGCCCTTAGACGTGAAGGGATCCGCTATAGATGGGTGTTTCCTTTTGCTCTAATTTTCCAGGAGAAGGGCAAAATGTATCGCATCAAAACTATCACCGAACAATCAAAGCCTTCAAGCAGGTGGGCCTAGTAGTAAACTTCACTCCCCCCCCCCCCCCCCCCCCCCCCCCCCCCCCCCCCGCAACCTTGATGCAAGAACAGCTCATCCAACCTCTGAAATGGCAGCGAATAGATGGAGGACGCCATACCTGACGACGAGCAGAACAACAAGGCCAACAGCAGATGAGCAAGACTGACTTCTAAACATACACCCTTTGGATGCAACAGATACCGTTGGTGTCTATACGTATGGTTTTTGGAACTTGAGCAAATTCACTGAGCTTCAACTTAACCCACCTATGGCGGGTGGGGGGTCAACTCATGGTGGCAGCTCTCTGGGTATGACCATGCCCCCAAAGGTGGGGATCCGCGTAAAGGGCCTTGGGATCCAAATTTGAAAAGGAGATTTGGGGTTACGTTTTCTACCTGCTTCCATAATGTTTTCATAAAAAGTAATGTTCTTATATTAGATTGCTTTAGATATATATGGCTGATAGATCCAAGCATGAACCGAATTAAGAGGCCTCTTAATGATTACATGCTGTACTCAAGATGGCGTGAATACTCTCTTTAAATATAAAAGAGCTGAATTCCTACAGGAAGTGATTTCTTTTGCTCAAATAATTACTATCCCAAAATGTGACCATAGCCTTCTTACAAGAAACTCACCTGCATAAACATTATGAATATGTTTTGGCCTTTAAAGAATATCCACATAAGTACTTAGCAGCTAGTATGAGCTTTAACCGATGCTCTGGAACAGACATCCTTATATCAATAGGGTTAATACATGAACTATTGTTAAATATATCAGATCCTGGGGGGACGCTTCGTTTTCATCAAAATAAGGGTAAATTCCATCATTCTCTCTCTCTCTCTCTCTCATGAGAGTCTATGCTCCCAAATCTGAACAAGGGCCTTTTTTTGACTCCCTCCAAATAGTACTGGTAGAGCACGCAGAGGGCTATCTGATTGTTGGAGAAGACTTCAATATCACACTAAACACAGCTCTTGACAATTCCACATCAAGAACCCCATCTAAGAAGTATGCTTGGCTGCACATTTTACTTACTGAATCACGCGGGAATAACTAATAGGGCTATCAACATGCATTTGCATGTTGCGGGCGCTATTAGTTTCAGGGGGGTTGGACGCATGTTTTCGACGCGCTGTTACCCCTTACTGAATAAATGTTAAAGCTAGCGCGTCGAAAATGCGCGTCCAAACACGGGTTAACAGTGCGCTCCGGTGGAGTGCACTGTACTGTATCACCTGTTAGCTTCCCAGATGGGCAGGCCCAGCAGAACAAGGTCAGTCCCAGGGGACCCCAGCATTGCTGGTAGCCAGACCAGAGTCTGTGGGTCAGACTGACCAGAATTCAGGAGCTGTAGAGCCTAGAGCACTGGTAGCTCAGAGGCCAGAGTGAAAGAGCAGCATATAGGCCAAGGTTGGTTGTTCCTCTACAGTTTTGGCTGAGAAAATTTCTTCCTGTGGTTGGCTTGCCCCTAGATTGTTTCCCTCGACTAATTCACTCCCTTGAGGGTGTGATATCCTAGATGCTCTCATCAGGGTCATAGATTGCCAGCTCCCCAATCCACCAGTGCTATCTTATGGCTTGAAGCACAGCTGCCAGTTCAATCTCCCCATCAGTACCCACGCCATGTTGTGAACACGGGGTTGTGGTCGTTTGCTCTGGATGGATGTGTGCCTTTGGACCACGGCGCAGTTCAGGGCGGAACCCCAAGACACACATCATGCGAGGTGAGTGTCCAAGTACAGGCTGGAGCTGGAACAAGGCAGGACCAGGATCAAGACGTGGAACATCGTAGGCACTGGAACAAGGCAGGCTCAGACCTCCACTGGACCTGCATGCACAGCTGAGATCCAGCAACGCAATGTTGGTCTCAAGAGTAGCCCTCCAGCCACTTGGTAGCCCTTCCAGACCCGCCACTTGGGAACAATGAGCGCATGAGGCCAGAAGGAAGCTGAGGACAGGAACATGACGAGACATGGAACTGAGGAACTTAGAAGGCTCAGACGAGGACTCGAGGAACTTGGAAGACTCAGATGAGGACTTGAGGAACTTCGAAGACTCAGGTTCAGATTCAGGATTTAGGCAGGGTGAGTACTGCACCGCAGTGCGCCCTACACAGCCGCCCGCATCTGGTCGCGGAACCCGCCAGAAGCAAAGCAGGCTCCAGACGAGAAGATGAAAGCTTGAAGCTGGGAACATGACAAAGATTCAGGAGAGGCCTGCACCAAGGCATGCCCTACACAGCCACTCGTGGCTGGTCACGGACCAAACTGAGCGGAGCAGGCTCTGGTTTGAGTCTAGGGCATGGACACAGCCCCCCCAGGGGCTGGTCATGGACCATGACAGTTGCATGCCAGGAAAGGTGTTCCAGCTCCAGCCTGTACTTGGACACTCATCTCGCACGGTGAGTGTCTTGGGGTTCCTCCCTGAATTGTGCCGTGGTCCAAAGGCACACATCCATCCAGAGCAAATGACCGCATCCCCGTGTTCACAACATGGCGTGGGTACTGCTGGGGAGATTGAACAAGGAATTCTGAAGACCAGGAACAGGATTCAAGGATTCAAGACTCAGGATTCAGGAACAGACCTTGGCTTTATAAGCAAGGCCTTCCGGAGACTTGCACTGCAGACATGAAGACAGGCCTTGTGCCATGAAGCGCCCTACACAGCTCCCCATGGGCTGGTCATGGACCATGACGGTGGCATGCCAGGAAAGGTGGACAAGAAGGAGACCTGGAAGTGGGACGAAGAGCCAGAGACTGGAATAGCAGGACCAGGACTGGAACATCAGGAACAGGGAACAGGCAATGAAGGAGCTCCAATGAGGAACAAGACCAGGAACATCAGGAACATCCAAAGAACATCCAACAAAGAGCCATCTAGACACAAGGATACCGTAGAGGACCTTGACCGTAGAGGAGACCACAGGCAACTGTGAAGATCCGATGTGAATGCTCCGATGAGTGGAAGCAGAGCCCTTTTATAGGGCCGGACCTGGCAAGGTCTGATGATATCATCCATTGGGGCCGCGAGGCTTTTCCCGCCGCTGGCCCTTTAGTTTGATCAATTTTTATTATGCAAAAGAAACAGAACAGTCCCTGCGGAGCGATATGCATATTACACTTTAACAGTAATTAACCTCTCTGAGACCCACCCCGAACTCACCCACCCCCCCTGCTCACCCATATCAATAATGATATTCAGCAAATGTTACAATATAGTATGCCATAAAAAAAATTAAACCTGAGAGTCAGATATTCAAAATGAGACTACAGGAGCGATGTGGCAGTGACTGGATATAGCAGTCCCAAACCAGCATGAATCGTCGCCTGAGAATAGGAGAGGATGCCGATGCCATGTGATCCATATGCATCAGTCGGTGCAAACTGATCCTCCACATCCAGAAGGTAGGAGCTTCCGAATCCCTCCAGAGCACTAGAATGAGGCGTTTCCCCACCAGTCCAGCCTTCCGAATCAACAACCTTGGTGCTGCGCCCCGGATAATGGATGTATCTACGCGGTCAAATAATACCGCCTCAGGGGAGACCATTACATTCATGCCCAACAGGTCAGCTACATATTGCCCCAGAAATGCCAAATTCGAGGACAGTCCCAGAATATGTGAAACAAAGTCCCTGGAGCCCCCTTACATTTAACACACAACCGCGATGGAGACAGCTTGGCTAGAAACATAACATGAGGGGATATAAAGGCGCTGAATAGGAATTTTAAACTGCATTTCCTGGTAGTACATATTGGTGGTTACCGCGGACAGGTGCCTGAAACAGGCCTGCAGAGTGGAGGAAGCAAGAGTCAAATGCCCATCTTTATTCCATCATTCCGCCAGTATTGGGCACACATCTACCCGCACTAATTTTCTAATAGCTTTATAGATGGCCGACAAGGAGATTGCGCTAGCTTTATCTAGCAAAAATATCACGTCAAGGGCCTGAAACACAGTCGGCTGGCGCTTCACCAGGGAAAGGGAGTGGGTGTAATGATGAATCTGTAAATAGGGAAAAACCTGAGAACCAGAAAGATTATATAATTCCCTCAATACCTGAAAGGTTAATATCTGGCCCTCCCCATCAAACACATGTCCCAACTGGAAAATTCCCTTAGTCGCCCAAAGGTCAAAGGCCCGAGATTGCAATCCCAGGGTGAACACCGTGTTACCTCTTATGGGCAGCAAATAAGCGCACATGCGGGGAATCCCCAATAATTTGGTTACACGGAGCCACGTGCGGCAGATTGGCTTTAAAAGCACATGCTTCTGCAGGGATTCGGACAGACCTGAGGTAGGAGCCTGGAGAACATAACGCAGATCTAAAGGAGCCACTAGTGCTTGCTCCGTGGAAATGTTTACAAAAACCGATTGACCCAGTATCCAGTCTCTGATAATCCGTAATTTCCCTGCTAGGTTATAGCTTGCTAGATCCGGGACCCGCATACCCTTCCCCCGCCCCCATCTCTCCTTAAGCCAGAGCAAGGAGATACGGGCTTTCTTCCCCTACCAAATGAAGGAGCGCAACACCTTATCCAGATTTGTCACGTCCCTATATTTAAAATGAACTGGCAAGTTTTGGATTAGATACAACCACTTGGGGGAGGAGGACCATTTTTAAAAGGGTAATGCGCCCCGCTAAAGAGAGCGGCAATGCCCGCCAAGCTTGTAATTTGGTCACTGTATAATCTAAAACCCGGGGAATGTTGAGACGATAGAGCTGGGTCAAGTTGGTTGAGATGTATATTCCCAGGTAACGAATGGACTCTTTGGCCCTCCCCATGCATTTTTTAACTCCTAAGGGGCAATGAGAGCCTCTGATTTGTCCCAGTTTATCCGCAGACCAGAAAACGCATCAAAAATAGTAAACAGCCGTAAAAGTGGAGACAGTGAACTCCTAGGTTCCATCAGAAAGACCAAAATATCATCTGCAAATGCTGTGTATTTGAAGATGGTATCCTGATACTTAATCCTCCTGACCTCCTTATGCACCTGGATAGAACACAGAAAGGGTTTTAAAGTTAAGATAAAAAGCAATGGCGAAAGGGGGCAGCCTTACCTCATCCCTCTGTGGATGGAAAAGGGATCTGACCTGGTACCATTAAAATAATCGAAGCCATCGGTTCCCTGTAAAGCAGGGCTACCGCCTTGGTAAACAGCCCCTCAAATCCCATAGCATGTAAACATTGAAATAAAAAATTCCATTCCACTCGATCAAACGCTTTCTTAGCGTCAAAGCTGACCACCATGTAAGGGGCTGCCACTCTCGCACAAAAAGCCATAGCATTGAGTACCAATTTAATATTAGTTAATGCATACCTCCGTTGCACAAACCCTACTTGACCTGGAGCAATCAAAACCGGCAATATGGTAGCCAAATGGGTGGCCAATATTTTGGCTAGCAATTTTTGGTCAAAATTCAACAATGAAATAGGCTGATAAGAGGCCGGGGAGAGAGGATCCTTACCTGGCTTGGGTATTAAGGTAATATGGGCCAAATTAGTGTGTTCGGGATATTCACCCTGGCAAATCAGCTCATTATACACCAGTGCCAGTGGAGGGCCTAAAACATCTACCAATGTCTTATAAAATTCAGCTGAGTACCCATCGGGGCCAGGCGCCTTGAAACAGGGGGCACAACAAACAGCCTGCACGACCTTGTCCATGGTAATAGGTTCATTTAAATAGTCCTGTTGCGGGGTAATGTCTGTTGTGCCATAAAATTAGCAAACCCTTCATCAGATCCTCCCTTAGAGGCATAAAGCACCAAATAGTAATGTCTAAAAGCGGCCACAATAGCTGAGGTGACATTTATCACCTGGCCTGTGGAATCACGTAGCGTCGCCACATGCCTCGGCCCCCGTGTAGATCGGACCAAATT
The DNA here is from genome assembly GCF_901001135.1 of Rhinatrema bivittatum. Taxonomy (NCBI): domain Eukaryota; kingdom Metazoa; phylum Chordata; class Amphibia; order Gymnophiona; family Rhinatrematidae; genus Rhinatrema; species Rhinatrema bivittatum. Next base: position 42,681,284 of record NC_042621.1, read on the forward strand.
CGCCAGCATTTTCCCAGATTTATTACTGTACTGGAACAGTTTAAATTGATAATAGGCCAGGCTCTTTTGAGTCCACTGATGGATTAAGGAATTAAGGGCAATTTGAATTGACATATAGCGCTCCCTATTCACCGGAGTGTGTGTTTCATTAAGCGCTTGCCAAGCCCAACACAGCTGCACCATCAGATCCAACAGGCACCGGTCCATGGTCTTTTTACAGTGGGCCAGGTAAGAAATGATATCATCCCTGATGACCACCTTAGCAGCATACCAAAATAATAAAGGAGAGACCATATGCTGGCTATTAAAAGGCACATACTCAGACCATGCAAATGAGCCTGAAAGGCAGCATCCTCAGCCAGGAAATAAGGATATTGCCAAAGAGGTCGCAAACAAGCAGGGGAAGCGTCAAAAAAATCAAGCCAAACTGGCGCGTGGTCAGAGATTACAATCTCTCCAATGCCTGCCTCAGCAATTTTGGAAAAGGCATGCGCACTAACCAGCAGATAATCTATCCTGCAATGAGATGCATGAGCTCTGAAAACATAAGTGAAATCCCTCTCCGAGGGATGTAACATTCGCCAGGCATCGACCAAGTGAAGAGATTATTCCAAAAAATGCAATCCCCTTGCTAGGCCCTCTCCCCAGGGATGAGGTCTGGGACACATCTAAAATAGGATCCTTGACCGCATTAAAATCCCCCCCCCCCCCCCCCCACCAACAGTGTATGTGAAACATAAGGCAAAAGTATGGCATAAAGGTCCCTAAAAAAAAACGGAGAATTAGAGGAGTCTGATTGAGCTCACCCACAAGAATCAGGTATCGGCCCTTGGGGTCTTTAATTTCTTTCTGGACCATGAAAGATACCTTTTTATGGACCAATATGGCCACCCCCGCCAATTTAGTGTTCGCCAAGGCAAAATACACTGCCCCGACCCAACTCTGGCATAGCGTCTTATGCTCCAGGTCATTGAGATGTATTTCTTGTAACATGGCTATATCGACAGACTGCCGCCTCAAAGTCGCCAAACTTTTTGTCCACTTTATAGGCAAGGGTATGCCACATACATTCCATGAGACTAGTCTAGAACCACTCTGAGAGATCTATTAGCCTGACATCACAAGACAATAGAACAGAATATATCTCAAATCGATAGGCAGCCCCCCATTTAACAGGCACAGTGACACACAGAGGAAATCTGATCCCCAATAAAAACGAACCCAAACACATCTGTAACCAGATGCGGTGAGCAGTCCCCCCCCCCCCCCCCCTTGTTTTACCCCCCCTTCCACCTTCCCTCTCTTTGACCCATTGCCATTAGAGTACCCAGTAGCATACCGGAGATCACCACCCAACATGCTGGGCTCCATCTCAAAACCTAGCCCCATACATTACTGTCAGATTTAATCAGCTTACAACCCATTCAGGACATGAAACAGGAACATGCCCCCCAGCCCGCACGGATGGGCGATTAGACAATAATTGCAAAACATGGCACTCCATGAAGTTAGCATGTAGCACATTTAAAACTAATCGGAGAAAGTTCTTTTTCACTCATCGCACAATTAAATTCTGGAATTTGTTGCCAGAGGATGTGGTTAGTGCAGTTAGTATAGCTGTGTTTAAAAAAGGATTGGATAAGTTCTTGAAGGAGAAGTGCATTACCTGCTATTAATTAAGTTGACTTAGAAAATAGCCACTGCTATTACTAGCAACAGTATCATGGAATAGACTTAGTTTTCGGGTACTTGCCAGGTTCTTATGGCCTGGATTGGCCACTGTTGGAAACAGGATGCTGGGCTTAATGGACCCTTGGTCTGACCCAGTATGGCATGTTCTTAACATTAAAGCTTGAAAAAAGAAACCCGCTCCAGGGGTTCACCACTTGAAAGCGCCACATCACAGCCAAACAACAAGAGACTGCACAATCCAGAAAGGACAGATGACTTCTCAAAAAAGCGTCCACTACTAGATCCAGACTGCCCAACAGATTTGATAGGGATAATTCAGCAACTGGGCCACTCAAAATAAAAAACAAAAAAACCCACTGATGAATATCCCTAGCTGGCCAGCATGGCTATCAGACTCCAACCAGATGAAGGAAAGTGTGATCAAGCGGAACCAGCAAATGAATAAAACACGTATATTAATCTTCTCTCTGCTGGTCAGTAGAATCAGATCCGGATTTCTCTTTCTCCTTTTCCCCAATGAACCTCTGGAGCTCTTCAGTATCTGTGAACCAGCGCACCCCATGGGAGGTCTGTACCCTTAGCTTGGCAGGATATACAAGTACTGCACGTAACCCCAATGCAAATAACTTGCTGCAAGCAGGAGCAAGGGCCCTTCGCTGTGCTGCCAGCGCAGCAGAATAGTTCTGGAAAACCAGAATCTTTTTATTATTGTAGATTAAAGCCTTCCCCACTCACACGCTGTGCAAAATTTCCGCTTTATGGGTGAAGTGCTTATTACAGCAGTTACTACCCTAAACCAATTAAGCCTGATACATCACTTTGAATACATATACAGTGCTGCTCTCTGCTTGTACGGCAGGGGGAAAAAAGTAGAAAACAGGATTTACATTCAGGCAACAACCAACAAGGACTGAACTTCACAATCTGGGTAAACAATCGTGGGGGTAGCTGCTTATTACGGCGGTTATACCCTAAACCAATTAAGCCTGATACATCACTTTCAGACCGCATTTGGACACGCGTTTTTGACGCGCTAGCTTTACCCCTTATTCAGTAAGGGGTAATAGCGTGTCGAAAACGCGCGTCCAACCCCCCGAAACTAATAGCGCCCGCAACATGCAAATGCATGTTGATGGGCCTATTAGTCATTCCTGCGCGATACAGAAAGTAAAATGTGCAGCCAAGCAGCACATTTTACTTTCAGAAATTAACGCCTGCCCAAAGGCTGGCATTAATTTCTGCCGGCGCCGGGGAAGTGCACAGAAAAGCAGAAAAAAAACGCTTTTCTGTGCACCCTCTGACTTAATATCATGCTCAATTATGCCGGCGTCCGTTTTCCGAACCTGTGGCTGTCAGCAGGTTTGAGAACCGATGCCAGCAAAATTGAGCGTCGGCTGTCAAACCCGCTGACAGCCGCCGCTCCTGTCAAAAAGGAGGCACTAGTGTCCCTAGCGCCTCCTTTTACCATGGGCCCTAATTTGCATAGGCCACCCTCCTGAATCGCGCGCCCAGGAGAGTAGCCTGTGCGCGCGCCGGAAGAGCAGGCGCTCGCCAGCTCTTCCGGCGCACCAGCTCTTCCAGCTTCAATGGTAGGAGGAAGTGAGGAAAACAGGATTTGCATTCAGACATCATCCAAGAAGGCATTGATCTGTGCAGTCTGGGTGAACAAGCATCGGGGTAGCTTGCTTGATGCGGTGGTTACAACCCTTAAACATAAGCCTTATGCTCACCTTTGATGCAACTCCAACATTACTCTCTGCATCGATGACAGGAGATGGCAGGAAATTTGAATCAAACAGTTACCAACAAGAGCCTTGAAGTTGGTGGTTGGTGAAACAGATAAGTATGGGAAAATAAGAGTCGAAGCTTGCTGGGCAGACTGGATGGGCCGATTGGTCTTTTTCTGCCGTCATTTCTATGTTTCTATGTAAGTTTAGAATTTTAGCGATGACCACCCTGGACCTATCTGCTGACTTTTTCAAAGGCCCCAGCCGATGTGCACGCTCCACGCGGAGCAGCCCGTGCTTCAGAGAGAGGCCCAGTTCTTTCAGGAGCCATGTTTCCAGGAAGCCAGAGAGACCCATGTCCTCAATAGTCTCCGGCAGGCCCACAAACCTTAGATTGGAGCAACAAGATCGATTCTCAAGGTCCTCCATGCATGCTTCATGCTTTAACATGGAGGACTTGAGCCGTGCGATTTCCTGTTGGGCAGCCATGAGGCCATATTGAATTTCAGAAACGCGGTGCTCCACCTCCCCGATACGGGCTTCGAATCCAGTTAGGGCACCTGAAAGCTCTGCAAGCTGCACTGAGATTTTTTTAAATTCAGGCGCTAACGCTTCTGCTACAGCCGCCTTAATTTCTTGTATCGCTGCCGGCTGAGCCAGCTCGGCAGGCCCGGCATCGTCTTCTGGCAGGGGGTGTCTGGTGACATGCCTTGTCTCTCTCCCATTCCTTCTTAGTCGTCCGGGAAGCAAAAAAAAAAGTCCCTTAAAGGCTACTCACATTGTTGAATCTGGTCAGCTGAAAAAAAATAATGAAAGGATGGCTTAGGATGGGGCTTGAGGCCTGAAACAGGACCCAAGAGGGAGAGCTACATTCATCCCTCTCAAGGCATCACATGATCTTCCCGCTGGCCCTTTAAAAGTAAAGCAGAGGCACGCATGTGCATCCCTAAGCAGATGCCCAGGTCAGGCAGAAGCGGAGCATCGGCAATGTCCTTGCCACTTGGATGGAGAGATGCACAGCGGCGGCGGCACCAGGGCCATGAAGAGGAGCATCCCGGTGGTGGCTCCATGCTGCAAAGAGTGAAGATAGTGGTGGCCATCCCTGCCACAGGGCAGACATCGGCAGCAGCACCCTTCCTGATGTGGGCAGCGGCAGCGGTCCCACGCCATGAAGGCGAAGAGAAGGGGGTCGGGCGCCGGCCCGACTAGCACGGCACAGCATGGAGGAGAGAGGCTACTCGTGGACTGGGCCCCACGAGCGGCAACCGTAACAGCACCCCCTCAAAGTCCCCCTCTTCAGCGTTTTCTCTTCAGCTGAAGGCAAGAAGACATATCTTCAATACCAGTTGGGGAACTTGGGGGCCCAAATACAGGATCTCAAAAAATGCTTGGAAGGAGCTGAAGCAAAGAGCCATTTGGAACATACTGAAGACAGGATGAAGACAGTTAAGCTTGATGAGACATGACCCAGATTGAACTGAAGGCACAGGTGTAGTAGTAACATCTTGAAGACTCAGTTCAATTCTTAAGCTTTCACTTGGTTGTGACCAAAGTATGGCACATTAAAGTTGATCCTCATTAAACAGTGCACCGTTGTTTGATCTTGCAGCTGGAAGAATTGAAATGCGTAAATCAGACGGCAAGCTGGTATTGGCGACGTGAGCTTGAAGACTGAAAGGATGTAGATCAGAAGCAGCATCTTAGAGGATACATTTGATTCCTAGGAGCTTCATTGATTGAGGTGGAAGCACGTAATATAGTGAGATTGATGTCTCCTATAGCAGTAGTGATGGCACTCACAGCATTATTATTTGCACTAGTAGCTGGAAGTATTGTACCAGAATAGAGAAGTAGCCAGGCTTGCAAAACTAGAGACAGGTGGTGCTTGAGTAGGCCAAAAGTCTGGAAACAGGACCGACTAACTAGGAACCACAGAAGATGACATTGAAGGCAACAGGCTGAACTTGAAGAACTACCTTTAGATCATTTGGCAGCAGGTGGTGCATGGAGTTGAATCGGACAAGCCAACTGGACTCAAAGTTACCAACAGCAGGTTCGGAAGAGCAGACTGATGAACAGAGTGGCTTTTAGATGAAAAGTCAGTGGAAGGTGGAACTTGACCTTACACTAAAAGATGGTAAGATGATAACAAGCACAGCCTTTGGATTCAACCAGAGAGAATAGTGTAGTAGCCAAAACTCTTCTGATGGAAGACAGTTGCCGAAGAAGGAATTCCAGGATTAAGCCTCCCTTGAGAGATGTACTAAGGAAGATATTCACTTCTCAAAGCCAGGGTGACTCCAGTGTAGCAGATTGTTACCGAACGGGGGCGCTGTGAAGCGATCCCGCTGGGGTTTTAGTGTGCCCTTGGGCCCCTGGCACAACCCCGCACCAAGGGTAGATGAGCGTGGACCTGGCCCCCAGCCGGACCTGCATGCCTCGGGAACCAACATGAGGAATGTTGGAGATGAACGGTCCTCCGACTGTTTCCAGCCCTTTCGGACCTGCCGCTGGGATGGCACAAGGCAGCAGGCTGGACATGGGACGTGGGCAGACCAAGGTCCAAAGCAGGAGACGAAGACTGGGGAAGCATAGACGTAGACAGACGCTGAAGCAGGATACCATGGACGTAGACGGACGCTGAAGCAGGATACCATGGACATGGACGCTGACACAAACAGGAGGGATGACGATGGCACTGTCCCTCAGGGTGCCCTACACAGCCAGCACAGCTGGACTGGTCGTGGACCACCCTGTCCCACAACCGCAGGAGCGGAAGCAGCGCAGGAAAGGCAATGCTGCAATACGAAGTCCGGGGAATATACTGCACTCCTGGCAGTCAAAAGCAGGTGCTGCACTCCTGGCAGCCGAAAGCAGGATCAAGGCATCAAAGACAAGGCAGGTGCTGCACTCCTGGCAGCCTACCGCAAGTTCAAGCAACAAAGTAGAGGCAGGTACAAACACTATGGAACGTCAAGGAACATCAGGACGTGCAAGACAAGGACACGAAGCTGAAGGAGAGTCCAGAGGCCGGCCGGAGCGCTGGAAGCAACAACAACCAGAGTCTTGTAACTCCATGCAAGGCAAAGTATGAATGCAGAAGCAAGGCTTTTATAGTCTAGAAACAGTCAACTCCCTGGGAGGAGTCTAGATGGTCCGCCCCTCGCTGGCCCTATAACTGTGGAGAGGAGCCGCGGGCTCGCCCCTAGGAGAAGGGTGTGGCCGGAACCAGGAAGTTCAAACACACACAGGCAGCCTCAGGCAGGCCCCTGGAGCAACGAGGCCTCCCATACCCTGGAACCAATCCTGGACACTTGCTCAAGTGAGGCCCTGGCTTCAGAGCGGCCTCCAAAGGAAAAGGTAAGATGCCTCCTGAGGGGCAGCCACAGGAGGGATCGTAACACAGATAGTATAGAGGGGTGTAAATCACAATCCTTGAAGGTAGAGAGTAAATCTTAACACCATTGAAGCTCCAGCACGGGCTATAGTTGGATTTGCCTTGTCTATTAGTGTTCACCAGAACAGACCTAGTTATTCTCTTGGTACTGCAGCATATTAATATCACTGATCTTGGACTTAGTTTAGAGTCATCTCCACACGAAGGACTAGCAAAAATACATTCCCATAGTTTGAATAGCAAGGCCGTTGGTGGAGCCTCGAGTGGAAAGGAGGTTGAATAGATGGAAGACACAGCCTCATAACCAGCAACTTCGGTTGACATAAAGGAATGTCTGAAGCAGTTTTGGGATGGAGAAATGCTTCTTTCCATCCATTAAGCTATCGGTGGAAATAGGATTGCCAGCAGACTTGGAGTAACTGGAGAACGGATTGAAGGCACTTAGCCAAGCTTCTTTAGTCCCACAGTATAGAGAATGTATGGATGATAAAACTCTTTTGGAGGACAATTCAATCTGTGGAGAAGTAATTCCAAGATGGGTATTGAGGAAGTCCACTTTAAGTAGAGCAATGTTGGCCTTTCGGATTAAAAATGGAAATGCAGTAGAGAATTCATTGAGTGATGACCAAAGAATATAAAATGACTGGAAGGAGCAACTGAGAAGAGGTCCTGGATTTCCAAGGAGGGTTCAGAGACATAGGCCCAAGAACTCCAGAAAGATGAAAATACTGGAGGACATTAACTAAAAAGTGACAATGACATTCATCCTAGAAGATTAGAGATAACTTTCCACATCCAAAGCAGGTAGCAATGGGAGATATTGTAATAAGTCCCCAGAAGGGGAAGTCGGGGGTTCTAGAACTCTTCATAGATTATAGTCCATAGGTCGAAGAGACTGTAACAGAACTCCAGAGACAGCCCTGAAAGAAATCCTCAAACCAGGAAGAGAAGACTGGGTCAAGGCAAAAGATGAAGGGGCACCAACAAATTTACCATAGCAGGGTATTGAGGACTTGCAGCAGAAGTGTGACGCAGAGATGGAGTTGAAGCTGAAGGACAGAACCCAGGTCTTGGGTCTTACGCGTACCGTCCGTGGCAGACCCATGGCACAACCCTCTCACCTTTTCACAAGGACTCCAGCCTCTAGTTCCTCCTCGCTGGAGGCAGTGGGCCTATGGCCCCGCTACAGTCTCCAGCATTCCCGGTCCTGATGCCACTATTTGTCAGGCCTCTCCGCATGGCCCACAGAGAGCCGCCACCACTCACGCCGCACCCCTCCCTAGGCGAGCGCATCGCTGACCCTTATGAAGGGACTGAGGCGGGAACCTGGCCATGGCCCCGAATGATGACGCAACCTCTGCATAGTATTTAAGCTCAGGACCCGCTCCATAGCATTGCCTTTGCAACAGGTCTCCTTGCTACTCGAGTACTCGTTGCTGCTAAGAGATTCGTCTCTACTCTTCATTATTTATTTATTTATTTATTTAAACATGTTTATATACCGCTTTTACAATTTGAGGATTAATCAAAATGGTTAACAATAAACATACATAAAAAAATAGAACTAAAAAGTAAAATTTAATTAAAAACAAAATAAAATACATAAAGTTCAACCAAACAGTAACAGACCAAACATAAGTGCCTTCTTAATATTTTGAATTATGTAAAATAAATTAAATGAGAGGGGAATAGTAATGAAAATGTAAGAGTGCTGTTATGAATGTTGAAATTTATGTTTGAGAATTGATCAGTGTGTTGTAAGCTTTCTGAAATAAGTAAGTTTTTAATGTTTTCTTAAATTGTTGTGTGGAAGGTATAAGATGGAGAGAATCGGGTAGTGAATTCCACAGAATGGGTCCTGCTACTGAAAAAGCCCTTTTTCTGGTTAATTCAAGTCTGACCAGTTTAACTGTAGGTATATCTAGAAGATTTTTTGAAATAGATCTGAGTTGTCTGGCAGGTTTATAGATACGAAGATTAGTGCAGAGCCATATCGATGAAGCATTATAAACGAGAGCATGAATGATAGTCAATACTTTATATTGAATTCTGTATTTAACTGGCAACCAATGAAAAGAGAATAAAACTGGAGTGATATTTCTACGGGAAATAACTGAGAGAATCCGAGCGGCTAAATTTTGGATTAATTGTAACGGATAGATTGCAGAATCAGATAAACCTAAGTATAGTGCGTTACAATAGTCCAGACCTGAGACTATCAAAGATTGTAAAACTGTATGAAAGTCCTGAAGAAAGAGCAACGGTCAAATTCTTTTCAATAAATGTAATTTGAAAAAAGATTTTTTGTAATATTAGAAATTTGATTAGACATTGAGAGGTCTGAGTTGATTGTGATTCCCAAGCTGTTAGTATGAGTATGAATTGGAATAGAAATTCCCTTGAAATCTAAATGAGAAGGAGGTCCTATGGAGGAATTGACAATAGATGAAAGGTGTATAAGTTCGGTTTTGGATGGATTTAATTTTAGACGATTGTGGTCAAGCCAAGAATTAATTATAGACAGATACAAAGAAATTAAAGAGAGAGTGTCAGACCAAGAGGTTTTATAAGGAACTAACAGTTGAATGTCGTCTGCGTAAATTCTAAAATATACATTTAAAACTGCTAGAATATGACATAGCAGTAGTAGATATATATTAAAAAGTATAAGGGATAGTGATGAGCCCTGAGGAACGCCAGATGATAATGAGTAGTAGTCTGAACAATGATTATTGACTTGAATTTGTTGTTGTCGATTAGTTAGAAAAGATTGAAACCAAGAAAGAACAGTTGACTGAATACCTAGGGATTTTAAACCCAACAGGAGTATAAAATGGTCCAGAGTGTCGAATGCTGAAGAAATGTCTAAAGAAATAAAGATATAATCGGTGTAGGCATCAAATCCGCGAAATACTGTGTCGAAGCAGGAGAGTAAAAGTGTTTCTGTGGAATGGCCTTTTCTAAAGCCATGCTGCCCTGAGTGTAAGAGATCATTATCGGATAGAAAATCTGAAAGTTGACGTAACACCACTGATTCGATTAATTTGGCTAAGGAGGGAATTAAAGCTATAGGCCTAAGATTGTTAAGATCTAAGGGATCTTTCGATTTATTTTTTTGAATTGGTAAGATGGCTGTTGTTTCCAAATTGTTAGGAAAAATACCAGTTAGAAGTGATTGACCATATCACATAAAAAAACTTCTAGTTGATGGAGCAATGGCTTTGAATAATGATCCTGAACAAGGATTAAATGGTGAATTAGTTGTTTTCTGTTTTTGGATTATTTTCAATAGTATAGAATCTGATATGGGATCAAATTCAGACCAGACCACTAAGTCTGAAGGAGTTTTAAAAGTAGGATAGGGTAAATGTTGGAATTCTTTTGAAATCGTGTCAATCTTTGTTTTAAAGTGAGAGGCTATTTTATTACATTTGGTAGAGTTATAACACGGGCCATTTGAATTATTAATTGTGGTCAAGGATTTTACAATGTTAAAAAGAATACTAGGCATTGGAGATCTTTTTTGAAAAAAAGATTTTTTTTGGCCTTATTAATTTCTTTATTATAATGTCTTAGCATCAAGTAATAATCACTTTTTGTCTGGGCTGATTTATTGCTTCTCCATTTATGTTCTTTGATTCTAACAAGAGATTTAAGGGTGTGTAAAGATTGAGAATACCATGGGGCATTAATTTTTTCTTTTTTTGGAATAACTTTTTTAAAGGGAGCTAATGAGTCTAAAACTGATGTAATAGTAGAATTCCAAGTGTTAATAGTGTCTGTACAGGTTGAAGCAACCTGCAAGGGTAACCTGGAGGAAAGGGCATCAACAAAAGTTTCAGGAGATATGTATTTCCTTTTCCATGCTGGAGGAGGATTAATTTCTCTAGGGGTGGGTGTATGTACTTTTAACTCAAACTGATTAAGAAAATGATCTGACCAAGGTATAGGTAAAACTTCTGTTTTCTTGGGAGTAGGGACAGCAAAAAAAGGATTACAAAATACAAGATCTAAAGTATGTCCTCGCTGGTGGGTAGGGACTTGTATTAATTGTTCCCACCCAAGACCAACCAAGGCATCTAAAAAAGTTCTCAATTACTGAAAGGTTGGTAGCATTTATATGTAAATTGAAATCACCTATCAAAATAGTTTTGGATAGATCCACTGGGAGAGCTGAAATAACTTCCAGAAAATTAGAAAGATCAATGTAAAGAAAACCCGGGGGACAATAAACCAAACAAATATTTATTACAGTAGTTGTAATTAGTAATATTTCTAAGGCATGAGGCAGAGACATATGTATTTTGGAGAGTTTCAATGAGGTTTTTATAATGGCTAGTAAGCCACCTCCTCTACAATTAGGCCTTGGTTCCGATATAGACATATAGTCTGCAGAATTAAAATTATTTAAAATGACTACGTCTGTGTCCGTTAGCCATGATTCTACAATAAGAAAAAAGTCAGGCTTATGTCTATGAATTAAGTCTGTCAAGACAGGAATCTTTTTGTGTATAGATTGTGCATTGCAGAATATAAAAGAAAGGGCTGTAAATACTAAGGGGCGGATTTTCAGAGCCCTGCTCGCGTAAATCCGCCCAAAACCGGGCGGATTTACGCGAGCAGGGCCCTGCGCGCCGGGAAGCCTATTTTACATAGGCCTCCCGGCGCGCGCAGAGCCCCGGGACTCGCGTACGTCCCGGGGTTCTCGGAGGGGGGCGTGTCGGGGGGCGGGGCCGGAGCGCGCGGCGTTGCGGGGGGCGTGTCGGCAGCGTTTTGGGGGCGGGTACAGGGCGTGGCTACGGCCCGGGGGCGTGGCCGCGCCCTCCGTACCCGCCCCCAGGTCGCGGCCCGGCGCGCAGCAGGCCCGCTGGCGCGGGGATTTACGTCTCCCTCCGGGAGGCGTAAATCCCCCGACAAAGGTAAGGGGGGGGTGTAGACAGGGCCGGGTGGGTGGGTTAGGTAGGGGAAGGGAGGGTAAGGTGAGGGGAGGGCAAAGGAAAGTTCCCTCCGAGGCCGCTCCGATTTCGGAGCGGCCTTGGAGGGAACGGGGGGAGGCAGCGCGGCTCGGCGCGCGCAGGCTATACAAAATCGATAGCCTTGCGCGCGCCGATCCAGGATTTTAGTGGATACGCGCGGCTCCGCGGGTATCTACTAAAATCCAGCGTACTTTTGTTTGCGCCTGGAGCGCAAACAAAAGTAGGCTGTTCGCGCTCGTCTGAAAATCTACCCCTAAGGTAGCAGATAACATAGCAACAATAGAGATTAAATTAGTGGCAGCTGAACGTTTCGAGGTAGATTTCTTCATTCATGATCCTCGTTGTTCCTGGTTCCGGTTTTCCTCGTCCCTGCCCTGCCTATGCTTCGGATTAATAACTCAGACTTTGACCTCGCTTTGCCTGACTACACTACAGCCTATCTCCAGACCCATACCTCCGCTTCACCTGACTATGCTACAGCATATCTCCAGACCCAGACCGCTGCTTCGCCTGACTACACTACAGCCTATCTCCAGACCCAGATCTCTGCTTTGCCTGACCACATATCACTATCTCCAGACCCTGACCTTCGCTTTGTCCGACTACGCTATTGACCATCTCCGTGATCAGACCTCAGCTCCGATTGACTATGCTATTGACTATCTCCGTGATCAGACCACAGCATTGCTTGCCACAATCCCTGGATTGCCGCCAGCCCTGACTCAAGACTACCATGGGACGCCTCTTCTACCTACTCCCTGGACATAGACTTATTAGGCTTCGGCCTATCTTTGCTCGAGCACCGTCATTCTGCCTTTGTCTCATTGGCGCCCGAGTTTCCAGAACCTTACCTAGACCAGAGTAGGACTACTTCATCCCTTGCCTGCTGTCTCTGGGCTGAACCAACTTCTCTTGCTTTTCTATCTCGAGGCCCACCTAAGTCCTACCGGCCCCGGCACCCAAAGGCTCAACCCGTGGGAAAGAGGGCTGGTATAGGTGAAGCTCCAGTGGCCTCTTTCTATCAGCCCACTCCACCTGCCGACGGTGGGGACCCATAGGTCCCTACCTATGGGTTGTGTCAACTGCACCTTGGCCCAAGGATCCACCTCCAACATAACAGGTTGCATAACAGGTGGAGCCGTGTGCCCCCCAGGCCTGGCATCCAAGGTACAAGAACAGCAGCAGTTCCTTGAGGCATTGGCCTCCTCCATGGATCGCCTTCACGCCCGGCTTGATGCCCTCACTAATAATCAAGCTTCTACTCCGGCTCCTCCTCATCCACAGCCATCTCCATCGATGCCTCAAGCCTTGTTGGCCCTTCCAGAGCCCCCGCGCTTCAACAGTGACTCCAGACTCTGCAAAGGGTTCATTAACCAATGTTATATGAAATTCGCTCTGCAGCCCTCCGTCTTTAAGGACGAACTGACCAAAGTCACCTTCATCTTATCCCGTCTTGAAGGGAAGGCACTGGCTTGGGCTTCCCCCCTGTAGGAATGCTCAGATTCCTTGTTAAAGGAACTGTCTCAGTTTGTGGCTGTGTTTCGACGAACCTTTGCTGATCCCAGGTGGCATGCCGTGGCAAGCACCAGTCTACTACATCTCCGTCAAGGTCAAAGAAGTCTCTTCGACTATACCATCGAATTTTGAACTTTGGCTATGGAGCTCGCCTGGCAGAAAAACTGCTTACGATCTATCTACCTGGATGGACTTTCCTCACAGCTGAAGGATGAGCTGGCTGCAAGGAAGCTCCCTTCCTCTCCTGAGGACCTTATAGACTTGACAGGCCGAATCAACCACCGCCTCCAAGAGTGTCACCAGGAGAGTCGGATGCCCAAGAAGTCTTCTCAGTTCGGTCCCGTTCACCATCGACCACCAACCCTGCCCCAAGCAGGGACACTATGGTGGCTAAAATGGAAGAACCCATGCAGTTGGGGGGCAGCTGATACTGGAAGAGCGCCTCCGGTGCTGTATTGCAGAGACTGGCCACCATCTACAGACTTGTCCTATCTGTCGGGGAAACTTCCCGGCCCGAGTTCAGTAGGGATCCTGAACTTGGGTGCAACCTCTCCTGCCGCACAGTTATCTGTACCAATTACCTTGATTTGGGACTCCTGGTCCTTTCCAGTGCTTGCTCTGGTAGATTCCGGAGCAGGAGGTAATTTTATTCTCAAGGACCTTGTCCAGCTCCTGGATATAAAGACCCACTCACTTGAGACCTCCTTATGTATTGCATCAATTTATGGAGAGCCGGTACCCGGCCGAATCTCTCTTACTACTGAACCCGTCCAGCTACGCACCAGCGTCCTACACACCGAGGAACTCGAACTGTTAGTGTTGGAGAAATCCATCCAACTGTAGTTCTTGGACTCCCCTGGCTACAGAAGCATTCTCCCCAATTTAATTGGGGTTCACTGCAACTGATGGAGTGGGGTCCCACCTGCCACCAGTCTTGTCTCCAGAAAATGATACCTCCATCCATGGTTCCTTTGACTGTCACCTCTTCTGGCATAGCGAAAAAAATAAAGAAGATTGGTGTATCAAATGACTTTTATTAGAACTTGCCCGACTCTGGCTGAGTTTCGCTCATGCAGGAGCTGCCTCAGGGGCTATTAAAATCAAAATTAAAATTAAAATCAACACACGCATATATAAGACATATTGACATAAATGTATGTAAATGCATGCTTATATGGTAAAATAACTGTGTGCACATAATTCAACAACATATAAAAATTATGAATAAATTAAATGAAACACATAAATATTTGTAAAAATGCATATAAATGAGTGCTGTACCGAACACAATTGTCTCATATCTGTATTAAAAAATGAATTGCAAATGTGTTTGTATGTGTGTATTTTTGTCATAGTGGCAGAAAGGACATAAATACAACAAAACAGTGGCATAATCTGGTAGTGAATTCCTATGGTCACAATGAAAATGAATACCTGTATAGATAGGTGCTTGATTAAGGAAACTTCAATGCAAAATCATCATAATATTTTTATAACGATTCTAATAAAAACAACCTGGCCTACATCCAAGAAAATCTACAAAAAGGATTTATTAGACCCTCTAACTCTCCAGCAGGAGCCAGATTCTTTTTCGTCGGCAAGAAGGATGGATCCCTTCGCCCTTGCATTGACTATAGAGGTTTGAATGAAATCACTATCAAAGACCGGTACCCATTACCATTTTCACAAAGTCGGATCTAAAGGGCGCCTATAATTTTGTTCGTATTTGTCAGGGGGATGAACGGAAAGCGGCCTTCAATATTTGTGATGGCCACTTTGAGTATTTGGTGATGCCTTTTGGCCTGTGCAACACCCCGGCCGTATTTCAAAATATGATGAATGACATCTTGCGAGATCTGTTATACCAGTGTATGGTCATATACTTAGACAATATCCTCATCTTCTCTCGTGATGTATAAACCCACCAAACAGATGTCATCACTGTCTTACAGAGGCTCCAGGATAATCGCCTATATGCCAAGCTCGAGAAGTGTGCTTTCCATAAAGAGTCTGTTCCCTTCCTTGGGTACATTGTGTCCAGTAAGGGTTTCCAAATGGACCCTCAGAAGACTAAAAATATACAAGATTGACCTCAACCCACCGGTATCAAAGCTCTACGCCGCTTCCTTGGCTTTACGAATTATTATCGTACTTTTATCAAGGACTACTCAACCTTGACAGCACCACTCACTGCTATGACTAAAAAAGGGGCTTACCCTTCACACTGGTCACCAGAAGCCATTTCCACCTTTCAAGTACTTAAGGAGGCCTTCCTCAAGAAACCCTGCTTACACCATCCCGATCCTCATCGACCATTCATCGTTGAGGTTGACACCTCTGATGTTGGCGTAGGGGCCGTGCTTAGTCAGCACAGTGTTACACATGTTCTGCACCCCTGCTCATTCTTCTCTAGATGCTTTTCGCCAGCAGAGAAAAATTATGGCTTCGCTGATAAGGAATTGCTTGCCATCAAGCTGGAGTTCAAGGAGTGGCGTCCCTGGCTTGAAGGTGCCCAACACCAGATAACAACTGTGTTCACCAATCACAAGAACCTGGAATATCTATGCCATGCTCAGAGACTTAACCACCGTCAAGCTCGATGGTCACTATTCTTCAACCGGTTCAATTTCCTGCTTAAATATCGTCCTGCTGATAAGAATGTCCGGGCAGACGCTCTTTCACGCTCTTTTATTCCTGAAGATGTTCCAGATGAGCCCTTCACATTATTGACCCCGAGAAGATCATGCTGGCTGCTATCCATTCGGTTCCCACAGGCAAAACAGTGGTTTCTCAGACGCTAAGAAAGAAGCTACTGCATTGGGCCCACAACTCTAAGTTAGCAGGCCATCCAGGATAAGCCCGTACTCTCGCTACTCTACAGCGATATTATTGGTGACCGTCTATGAAAAAGGACGTCCAAACTTACAGGGAGTCCTGTGCTACCTGCGCTAGGCAAAAACCTCCTGTCGGTCGCCCCTGGGGCCTTCTTCAGCCATTCCCGATTCCTGCCGAACCATGGACACACATTGCGACCGACTTCGTTGTCTATTTGCCACCATCTAATGGGAACAATACCATCTGGGTCACGGTGGACCGTTTTTCAAAAATCTCACACTTCGTGGCCCTGCCTGGACTGCCATCTGCCCCAGAACTTGCCAAACAATTTGTGCGGCATATTTTCTGCGTACATGGCATGCCTAAATACATCATGTCAGACAGAGGTGTTCAATTCACCGCCAAGTTCTGGAGGGCGCTATGTCATAAATTCGACATCTCATTAGATTGACATCCGCATATCACCCCCAATCTAATGGACAAATGGAGAGAATGAACAGAACCCTTAAACAGTTCATCCAGGCCTATGTCAACTCTAGACAGAATGATTGATTGGGTGGAGTTACTACCCTGGGCTGAGTTTGCCTTGAACTCACATCTGGCATCCGCTACTGGATCTACTCCATTTCAGATCATTTATGGCTTTCAACCACTTCCACCACTTCCCATACCATTATCTGGTACATCACCCATTGCTCAAGTTACAGCTGATGAGATCCACCAACTCTGGACTCAAACCAAGGAGCTTTTACGTAAAGCTGGACAATGGGTCAAAAGATGTTATGTTGCTCATCATCAAGCAGCTCCCCCAGTTTAAATCAGGAGATAAGGTATGGCTCAGTACCAAATACATTCAGCTCAAGCTGCCTTCGATTCGATTTGCTCCACGATACATTGGACCCTTCACCATCCTTCATCGCCTGGGAGCCTTAACTTACAGCTTGAAGTTGCCACCCTTGATAAAAATACACAATGCTTTCCACGTTTCTCTCCTGAATCCGTTCATCCTCTCAGAGTTCTGAGAGTTCTCTTGCAAAACTCCTGACCCACAACCTCTTGATACTGAAGAGGACATCGCATATAAAGTGAATGATATCCTGGATGTATGTAAGAGAGCAAAGCATTGGGAATATCTCATTTCCTGGGAGGGTTACGGGCCAGAAGAGAACAGCTGGGAATCTGCCATTAACATATTGGACAAAGATATGCTACACCAGTTCCACCTCACTCATCCTAGGAAGCCGAAATCCCCTGGGAGGGCCCTAAGAAGGGGGGTACTGTTTCGCACGTTGGTCGCACACGGCTGCGACCTTTGTTGCTCACATCCTTTCTTCCTACAGTACCGAGTCTAGGGAGGATGGCCGCCTCCGCTTCCACACGCCGACCTCCATGGCATGCCTGGGACGACGTGGGTGCTCCCGGCAGCCATCTTGCAACCAGAGTAACCTAGGGCGCACACGCCTGCTCCCTTCTTCTACGCGTCAGGGCGGGAACCTCGGGGGCGTCCCCACCGCATGACGTCATCCGCTTACTATACTTAAGCTCAGCTGACCATCCAAGCTACAAGTTAGCAAGGATTCCTGTCCTGCTCAATTCCGCCACTCTGGGACTTCATCTCACTGTTCCTGTCTGGGTGATCTCGGTACCCGCTCCTCGGGGGCCTTGTTGCACCTAGGACTATCTGCTCCTCGGAGAGCCATCTTTACCTGTCTCAGCTTCCTTCCAGTGAGCTTCATCACCGTTCCTGTGCACCTGTTCCGGGTCTCCTCGGTGCCTACTCTACATCTGGCTTCCTCTGACTTTGAGTGAGTACTGGACCTACTCTTCCTTCATCGTGTGGATTCTCGGGTTACCCCGCTCTGTGGACGACTACCAGATCCATACTGTCTTGTGCAACCATTACCACCGGCGTCTGGCCTACCCCGCGTTGCGGACCACTACCAGAGATCACCAGCACAAAGCTTCATCAAGGGAAGGTACTCCCCGAGTTACCCCGCGCTGCGAGCCACTACCGCATCTGTATTATCTTGTGCAACTTTCAGCTTCAGTCTCAAGCCTATCCCGCACTGTGGACCACTACCGGAGACCATCAGCACAAGTCTTATCTAGAGGAAGTATCTCCCGGATTACCACACTCTGCGGATCATTACCGGAGAAGCCTGCTTGCAGGCTATATACTTGGACTGAGTATTTAACCCGCTCCTCAGGTTACTCTTGCTGCATAATAAAGCTATTGCCTCTGTTGTCTATCACTGCTGAGATCCCGCCTGTCATGGTGAGTCCTCACAGGGCTACTCCCTGTGGGTAGAGTCATCTCTTCCACGACCCAAGAGCCCACTGCCTAGTTTACACACAGAACGTAACAGGGCGACTGTGTAGGGCGCACTGCGATGCAGTTCTCACCCAGTACTTTCGCTTGACTCCTGAATCCTTGCCTGAAACTTCTGAGCAACCTGAATCCTTGTCTGAATCTTCTGAGTATCCTGAATCTTTGTCCAAGTCTTCTGAGTATCCAAGTCTTCGTCTGAATCCTCCAAGTATCCTGATTCTTTGTCTGAGCCTTCATGTTCCTGCCCTCAGCCTCCGTCTGGCCTCACGCACTTGTCGTTCCCAAGTGGCGGGTCCAGAAGGGCTATCGAGTGACCAGAAGGCTACTCTCGACACCAGCATTACGTTGCTGGGTCTCATTGGTGCGTGTAGGTCCAATGGAGGGCTGAGCCTGCCTTGTTCCTGTTCCGGATATTTCACACCTTGTCTTCAGTCCAGCCTTGTTCCTGCTCCACCCGTGCTCGTACCTGCTCACCTCTCACTGTGTGTCTTGGGGCTCCTCCCTGAGCCACGCAGTGATCCAAGGGCTCACATCCTCCCTTGAGATGGGACTGCGCCTCCGCGCTCCTAAAAGGGCCTGAAGGGCTCTTTGTAACACCCTGGGACGCCCTGGGCAACTATAAATTGACAATTGGATGCAAGCATCCCCTGCAAGTCAAGGACTCCTGATGAAAAGCCAGCAAACTAGAAACAGACCAAAGGCTGAATCCTGTGTGCAGGTGCCTCCTGCAGTTGAGAAAAAATAAACCCAGGGTAAAAAATCTGGAGATTGGCAAGGGTCAAATTAATCCTTAAAGCAGAGGCTGACTGTGGATCAAGGAAGGCTCCAGGAACAGACTGAAGAGCTTGAGAGACGTGGGTACTCCTGCAGGTCATGGAAAAATAAAACCCAGGCACAATAACAGATGCTCCAGAAAGGAGTGGATGATTGAACACAAGACTAAAGACTAAAGACATGGTTGTTTAGCGAAGCCTATGCACAACTCGGATGACCTTTTTTGGAACATTTCAGGCAGCGTTGTTAGCTGAACCCCTTCACTAGCAAGCCGCCCTGAGGACAGTCAGCCATCAAATGTTTTTCCTGCAATACTCTAGCCCAGTTATCTTCTTTTTATCCCCATTTCGTTGGATCCAAGTTTTGCTCTCCCTGTTCAATGTAATGCATCCTTTTGCAACGGTTATTGTTAGAATGTAAACCGAGGTGATTTGTAACTTGTTACATCAATATCGGTATATAAAAGTGCCAAATAAATAAATAAATAAGTGCAGGTGCCTCCTATGGATCGTGAAAAAATAAAAAATCCAAAAACTTTTGGTAAGGATCAGAAGTAAAAATCCAAAAACTTGAAAAATCTCTTAAGAAGGAACAAGGAATGAAGGAGTTCAGAGACAACTTGGGCCTGCCACAAGAACACACCCACCAAGTTCATGGCCTTCACATCCTGTTGCGAACACGGGGATGTGGTTTATAGTTTAGTTTATAGTTTATTTAGGTTTTTTATACCGTCAAATCAGTCTGAAAGACCTTCACAACGGTGTACAATTATCTATTAAATGCAATAAATACAATAAAACAGTAATACACTTAATACCAAACTCTAAATACTATTTCTAAAGATACTAAAACCGTTAAAATATACTTAAAAATAAAGAGTAAAATCAAAGTAAAAAGACAGAATAAGTACATTAAGCTGGTCTCTTGCTCTGGAGGGATGTGAGACCTTGGACCACGGCAAGACTCAGGGAGGAGCCCCAAGTCACACACCGAGGGAGGTCAGTGTCCAAGTACAGGATGGAACTGGAACAAGGTAGGACCAGGATCAAGACATGGAACATCGTAGGCACTGGAACAAGGCAGGCTCAGACCTCCGCAGGACCTGCATGCACAGGTGAGACCCAGCAACACAATGCTGCTCTCAAGAGTAGCCCTCCGGCCACTCGGTAGCCCTTCCGTAGCCACCGCTTGGGAACGACGAGTGCGTGAGGCCAAACGGAGGCTAAGGACAGAAACATGATGAGACATGGAACTGAGGAACTTGGAAGACTCAGACGAGGACTTGAGAAACTTGGAAGACTCAGACAAAGACTCGGAACTTGGAAGACTCAGGTTTGGATTCAGGATTCAGGCATTAGTACAGGGTGAGTACTACACCGCAGCACGCCCTACACAGCCACTGGTGGCTGGTTGTGGACCACGCCAGAAGTGAAGCAGACTCCAGACGAGAAGATGAAGGCTTGAAGCTGGGAACATGACGAAGATTCAGGAGAGGCCTGCACTGAGGCACGCCCCACAGCCACCTGTGACTGGTCACGGACCACGCTGAGCGAAGCAGGCTCTGGCTTGAGTCTAGGGCATGGACGGAAGCAGGAACAAGGAACTCCGAAGACCAGGAACAGGATTCAAGGATTCAAGACTCAGGATTCAAGACTCAGGATTCAGGAATAGACCTTGGCGTTAAAAACAAGGGCCTTCCGGAGACTTGCACTGCAGACATGAAGACAGGCTTTGTGCCACGAAGTGCCCTACACAGCCCCCCATGGACTGGTCACAGACCATAACGATGGCACACCAGGAAAGGTGGACAAGAAGGAGACCTGGAAGCGGGACGAAGAGCCGGAGAATGAAACATCAGGAACAGGCAACGAAGGAGCTCTGACGAGGAGCAAGACCAGGAACATCCAAAGAACATCCAACGAAGAGCCATTTAGACATGAGGAGACCACAGAGCACCTTGACCGGAGAGGAGACTACAAGCAACTGTGAAGATCCGATGCAAAGGCTCCAAGGAGTGGAAGCAGAGCCCTTTTATAGGGCTGGGCAAGGACTGATGACATCATCTGTTAGGGTTGCGGGGCTTTTCCCGCCGCTGGTCCTTTAAAAGTAAAGCAGAAGAACGAGCACGCACCTAAACAGAGGCCCGGGGACAGGCAGGAGCGGTGCGTCAGCGGTGTCCTTGCTGCATGGATGGAGAGATGCACAGAGGCAGTGGCACCAGGGCCTCAAAGAGGAATTTCCCGGTGGCGGTTCCATGTCGCAAAGAGTGAAGACTGCGGCGGCCCTCCCTGCCATGGGGCAGGCTTTGGCAGCACTGAGGTGAGAGGGGCTGCTTGCAGGTTGGGCTCCGTGAACAGCAACCATAACACGCCAAACCCTTCTGGGGATTCATGCTGAGAGGTAAGTGGCATAAACACAGCCAAAATTAATTGATTTACCCAGATATTATACTGTTTCTGTCAAAAAACCTATATTTTTCTTTAGAAAGTTAATAAGATAGTAAATTTCATCTGGATGGGTAAAAAATGTGGCATTAAGCACTTTGTCTTACAGCCAGAGCAGTGGATCTCAATATAATCCCCAGGGGACTACCTGGCCAGACTGGTTTTCAGGATATCCACCCTGAATATGCATGTGATATATATGCAGGGCTGGCTTTCAGGGTGTTCGAACTATGCAGTTGCTCAGGCTGTGAAGCACTTGGAACTAGGATGTACCAGTGTCCCCTCCTGATATGGCTACTGGGCTGAAGAAGAGCTATGGTCCATGGGGTGAAGAATAGTTGCTGCCAAGTGTCCCCCCTCACAGGGTTACAGGGCTGATGCTGCTGCTGCATCCTCCCTTCCTGACAGACTTTTACTGGGTTCCTGGCACTTCTAAGCACTGCCTACCACTATCGATACTAGAGATGTGCTTCGGGTAAAAATTTCATGTCGGGCTTCGTTTCAGGCCCCCTCTCGCGGGAATTTCATTTTTCCCGAGGTTCGGGGGTTTTTTTTCCAGGGGCCCCGATTTTCGGGTTAGTGCGCACTATCGGGAGTTAGTGTGCGCTAACTCCCATTAGGGGGCACTAACTCAAAAAAGATTTTTTTCTGAAATTTCGGAAAAAATCAATCGTTTTTCGGTTCTCCCGAACCATTCCAAATTAGGCAATCTCGTTGACATTGCCTAATTCGGGAAAAACAATTGCACATCCCTAATCAATACTCTCTTTCCCATTTATCTGAACTGTGTGGAAGAGAAATACTAGTGGCAGGAAGCAGCATATAGAAGTACCAGGCCTCCAGTGAAGCTGGGCCAGGACAGGATTGGAGGATAAGAGCAAGGAGGTGGGGATGGAGGAAGATGTGGCAGTAGGGATGGAAAAAGAGAGCAGGGATGGAAGTTGTCAGGGGTTAGGCAAGGAAGGTATTAGGGAAGGCAAGGATGGGAGGTTTGGGGGCAAAAATAGAAGTAAAGGGGGAGGGATGGAAGATATGGAGGGCAAGACTGAAATGAGGATGTCAGGGATAGAAGTAGAGGGCAGGAGTGGAAGGTGTGAGGGGAACAGGGATGGAAGTTAAAAGCAAGGAGGGGAGTATGGAAAGTAAAAGCAAGGCTGCAGGTGGTGGCCTGAGAGAAGCTGGAATTTTTCAATGGGGGTTGGGGGCACCAATTTCAGATTTTGCATAGGACATGTTAAGCGTGCCATCCGCAGAAGACCTGCGGCACGGCCCACTCACCTTTCCACAGGGACTCCAGCTTCTGGTTCCTCCTCGCTGGCGGTGATGGACCACCAGCTCCATCCTCGGGCCTCCCCTGGTGCCTCCGTCTCTGCCACAGTCCCCGGTGTTCCTGGTCCTGCTGCCATTGCTTGTCAGGCCTCTCCACGTGGCCTGCGGAGAGACGCCACTTCTCGCACCGCACCCCGCCCTAGGCATGCACGTGCATATTGTTGATCCTTAAGTAGGGATTACCGCGGGAACCTAGCCACGGTCCCAGATGATGACATCAACCTATCCATAGTATTTAAGCTCAGGCTCTGCTCCCTAGCGTTGCCTTTGCAACAGGTCTCCTCGCTGGTCGAGTACTCATTGCTACTTAGAGATTCATCTCATCCCTTCGTTCCTGTTCCTCGTTGTTCCTGGTTCCTGTCTCTTCGTTCCTGCCAAGCTTATGCTTCACATTGACTACAAGGACTTTGATTTTGCTTTGCCCAATGTTGCCATTGACTATCTCCAGACCCAGACCTCTGCTTCGTCCGACTACGCTATTAACTATCTCCGTGATCAGACCTCAGCTTTGCTTGATTATGCTCTTGACCATCTCCGTGATCAGACCTCAGCCTTGCTTGCCACTGCCTCTGGATCGCTGCCAGCCCTGACTCAAGCCTACCATTGGATGCCTGCCTACTCCCTGGACGTGGATTCATCAGGCTTCGGCCTACCTTTGCTCGAGTGCCCCCTGTCTGCCTTCGTTCCATTGGCACCCTAGTTTCCAGGACATTATCCAGTCCAGAGTAAGACTGTACCATCTCTCGCCTGCTGTCTCTGGGCTGAACCAACTTCTCCTGCAACTATACACAGAGGCCCACATAAGTCCTGCCAGCCCCGGCACCCAAAGGCTCAACCCGCGGGGACCGAGGGCTGGTATAGGTGAAACTCCAGCGGCCTCTGCCTATCAGCCCACTCCACCTGCCGACGGTGGGGACCCATAGGTCCTTACCTACGGATTGCATCAACCCCACCTCGGCCCTAGGGTCCACCTCCGACGCAACAGGACCCTGGTTTAGCCTAGAGACGATCCTGTATATGTGCACTGTCTCCATTATATGCAAATTATTTTAATGTAATTTTAATTTATTTTTAAGTTATAAATCTATACAGTAGGCCACAATTATAAATAGCTCACTG
The DNA here is from genome assembly GCF_901001135.1 of Rhinatrema bivittatum. NCBI lineage: Eukaryota > Metazoa > Chordata > Amphibia > Gymnophiona > Rhinatrematidae > Rhinatrema > Rhinatrema bivittatum. Next base: position 42,705,421 of record NC_042621.1, read on the forward strand.
TGTCATTACATAACATATTAACAAAAACAGTTTCCAAAATTCCAATAATTACTCACATAGATCCAAAATAACAATACTATAAATTAAAATAAAAACAGAATCACATAACAATCAGAATAGAAAAAAAAGAATCAACAATCCTAAAAACATCTTGGCCAACTAAACAAGAATTTATAAGGGACTTTAGCTAATGGAGCAATAGGCCAAACACAGACTGAAAGAGCCAAGTTGTTACCTGCCAACTAAAAGGCAGGTGGTCAAACTTATGGGGGGCCTCCATTGGGATCTTATTCCAGAGAAGATGGCTCATCCATGAAAAGACCTGTTTCCTTGTGTTTACCAGGTGACTGTCTGAATGTAAACCGATGTGATATGTCAGATTAAATGTCGGTATATAAAAATAAATAAATAAATAAATAAATAAATAGTGCTGACATACATAAGCATGCTTCATGAGCTGATCTTAGTATCTGTAGGGGGCCATACCAGTCTAGACATTTCACTAGGTACTGGGGGCCAGAGTCTCTTAACAAAGGGAAAACTATGGTAAGCTCTTGAAAAGTGAGCATTGCCTAATAGGGAGCTAATATAAGACCCTAAGAGTTGGAGAGCTGATATCAAATCATCTTGCCCCTAAAATCACAATACTGCACCAGCTGAAGTCTGTTCATGAGCTTGTTGGGTAGCCTAATGTAAAGGAATCAAGAAGAGAGGTGACAAGAGCCTGCACTAGCACTTTCATGTCAGTAGAATCAATGTATGACCTTTAGGGATGTGCATTCATTTTTCACAAATGAAAAAAATGCAATGAATGAGTCACTTTTGGTTTGTTCTGAATAGAAAGAACTGAAAATATAGCCTCTGTCAAAAATACCCCAAAATTTTCAGGTATTTTCATATTTGTTGTATTTTGGACCTGGAGAGTACATTTCCACCGGCTGATGGAGTTTGATAACATATCATCTCGGACCTCCTTGAACAGTCGTCGGCTGTTTCTTCAGACGTGGGACACTTACATTCAACATCTGCCCCACAGGACTAGGAGTTTGATACTCAATAGTGGATGTTAATCATGCTGGACTGCAACCCGAGAACTTTGGTTATACGGCACTGAACTCTGGGGGGCTGCTTTGGGGGGAGGGAGGAGGGGCATTCGGCGGCTAGGCTATTGTGGAAGACACGCTACTGGGGCTCAGTTGAGAGACTGGGGTTCCAGAGTGATAGAGAAGTGTGTTGTAATGCCGCGGGGGGAGAAAACGATAGTGGTATCATTTATCTGTATAAGGTGGATACGTTATACTTTGTCGCTTTGACGTGTGTTGTTGCCTGTATGAGTTCCATGCCTGTTGTATTTGGAGCTTTTGCACCACTTAATAAAAATATATTTTACATTAAAAAAAAAAAAAAAAGCCTCTGACAGCCCAATGCCACGGCCTTATCTGGGTAAGTGGCATTAAATATCGGGCCCTTTGAAAATTTGTTTGTCCAGTTTAAGAAATTACTTCCAAATTGTGGACTTCCTCTTTAAGGTGTAGAAGATTTGCATGCTTCGGGAAGGGTGGAGGAACTAATACAATAGATTTTCTCATCTATATCACTTCAATCTTTTTTGGGTTGAGTTTAAGTTTGTTGTTTCTCATCCAGTTTGGAATGCCTGCTAGACTTTAGTGTCTCAATGGCTGCTGTGGGGTCTTTACCCAAAGGGATTGACATAACCTAACAACCCTAACTCATTAATGATATTCCCCAAAGGAGCCAAATAAATATTGAACAAAATAGAAACATAGAAATGTGACAACAGAAGACCATATGGCTTATCTAGTCTGTCTATCCACACCTGCTGCTACTACTACCTAACATTTTTATATGCAGCACTGTACAAACAATACATTAGAGCTTACAATCTAATCAAAACAAACATACAGGCAGACAATCAAGCTTAAGATTTAAAAGCATCCTCAAAAAGGTGGGGTTTTATATGGGATTTAAAGGCGAAACAGGGAGCATGACGCACCAGCTCAGGAAATCTATTCCAAGCACAAGATGCAGCCAGGTGGAAAGCACAGAATCAGGAATTGGTGGTAGAGGAGAAAGGCATAGATAAGAGTGATTGATGAGTAGAGTGCATGAGAAAGGGTGTAAAAAGAGGTATGAGAGGAGAGGGAATGAGGAGCTGCAGAGTGAAGGCGCTTGTAGGTGAGTAAGAGGAACTTGAACTGTATGCGGGAACTGCTCGGCTTTACAATACCTACCACTCCCTCAGAGATCCTCATTCTTTGGATGTTTCTGGTCTTGTTCCTGGTCAGAGCTCCTTCGTTGCCTGTTCCTGATGTTCCATGTTCCAGTCCTGGTCCTGATATTCCATTCTCCGGCTCTTCATCCCGCTTCCAGGTCTCCTTCTTGTCCACCTTTCCTGGTGTGCCATCGTTGTGGTCTGTGACCAGTCCATGGGGGGCTGTGTAGGGCACTTCGTGGCACAAGACCTGTCTTCATGTCTGCAGTGCAAGTCTCTGGAAGGCCCTTGCTTTTAACGCCAAGGTCTGTTCCTGAATCCTGAGTCTTGAATCCTTGAATCCTGTTCCTGGTCTTCGGAGTTCCTTGTTCCTGCTTCCGTCCATGCCCTAGACTCAAGCCACAACCTGCTTCACTCAGCGTGGTCTGTGACCAGTCACGGGCGGCTGTGTAGGGCGTGCCTCAGTGCAGGCCTCTCCTGAATCTTCTTCATGTTCCCAGCTTCAAGCCTTCATCTTCTCATCTGGAGTCTGCTTCACTTCTGGCGTGGTCCAGAGATTCTTTCTTGAATTCAGACACTGTTTTTGTTTCTACCATCCCCACTGTGAGGCTGTTCCAGGCATCCACTACCCTCTCTGTAAAGAAATATTTCCTAAGATGACATTTGAGTTTATCCCCTTTCAACCTTATCCCATGACCCCTCATTCTAGAGCCTCCTTTTTTCCATGCTAACATAGTAATGACAGCAGAAAAAGACCACATGGTCCATCCAGTCTGCCCAGCAAGCTTCCCATAGTAGTAACTGCCGCTCCGTGCAGGTTACCCCCATGATTCTGTTAAGGGTAGTAACTGCCACTCCATGCAGGTTACCCCCAGGTCCACTACCCCCATGCTTTTTTTTATTCATTCCCATCCTCTAGCCTTTATTGATCCACAGTGTTTATCCCATGCCCCTTTGAAATCCTTCATGGTTTAGTCTTCACCACTTCCTCTGGAAGGTTATTCCAGGCATCCACCACCCTCTCTGTGAAGAAATATTTTCTGATATTGGTTCTAAGTCTTCCTCCCTGGAGTTTCAAATCGTGACCCCTAGTTCTACTAAATTGTTTCCAATAGAAAAGGTCTGTTGTTGACCATGGATCATTAAAACCTTTCAAGTATCTGAAGGTCTGTATCATATCACCCCCTTCTCTTCCTTTCCTCCAGGGTATACATATTTAGGTTCTTCAACCTCTCCTCATAAGGCATTTGATGGAGACCACCAACTATTTTGGTTGCCCTTCTCTGGACCGCCTCCATCCTGTCTCTGTTCTTTTTGAGATATGGTCTCCAGAACTGAACACAGTTCTCCAGATGAGGCCTCATCAAGGACCTGTACAAAGGAATTATCACTTCCCTTTTCTTACTAAATATTCCTCTCTCTATACAGCCCAGCATTCTTCTAGCTTTAGCTATCGCCCTGCCACATTGCTTCGCCGACTTCAGGTCATTAGATAGTTTCACTTCAAGGTCTCTCGCCTGTTCCGTGCACATCAGGCCTTCACCCCCCAACACATACAGTTCTTTCATATTACCACACCCCAGATGCATGACTCTGCACTTCTTGGAATTGAATCTCAGCTGCCATATCTTTGACCACTCTTCCAGCTTCCTTAAATCCCGTCTCATTCTCTCTACTCCTTCTGGCATGTCCACTCTGTTGCAGATCTTAGTGTCATCTGCAAATAGACAAACTTTACCTTCCCTGTACGTACCAGGATCAGTCCAGGACACCTGGGTTGTGACTCCGCACCAGTAGATGGAGACAGACTAAAACTTGTGGGCGGAGCCATATATGCCCCTGTGCCAGTCACAGCCCCTCAGTCTTACTCTGTCTCCAGTAGATGGTGCAGGTCCAGTCACAGCCCTGCCTGACCTGATTCTGGTGGTTAGTCAGGTTTGATTTTTGGGCTAGTTTTGTTAGGCCTAATTGTTTTATACTAAATTGGGTTTTTGTTTTAATTCTTAGTCCCGGGTGCCCTGCCTCCCAGGGGGGTTGAGAGGTCATGAGGGGACTACCCTCCCCCGGTTGAGGCCGCTGCCAGGGCTGAGGGCCCGGCTGTTTCAAGTGGCAGTGTAGGGGGTGACACCGGGGAGCCCGGTTCACTCACCCCCATTGGCACAGGGCTCCAGGACCGTGGACAGCAGTGAGTACTTACAAAAAAAAAAGGTTTTACTTTTCTCTGCTTGTCTGCTCTCCTTTTCGTCACGGCTCCGTCCTCTCTTCACGGGGGGGGGCCGCTTGCCGTGGGGGCGAATTTTTTACCTTAATTAAGTTCTTTGGGGGCTCTTTTCGCCGCGTTCGCGCCTCATGCCGCACGGGTCGGTCTGCCGAGCAGGCGGCTCGGCGCGCGCGCCTCTCTAGGGACGGCTTTTGCGCTTCTTGGCTCCCGGGCGGGGAAGGGCCGTCCGGGCCGCATGGGGGGAGCCGTTCCCGGGCGATCCGCTCGCCGCCGCGTGTAGCAGCAGCGTCAGGGGGGCCACAGGAGCTCTTTCCGGCTAGCGCGGGAGTGGCGGCCATTTTAAATTCGGCCCACGAAATCGTGCGGGTGCCGGCAGAAAATGGCGCCTACCCTCCTCCGCTTTCCCCGCGACCGGGTCCGACGGGGGGGGCCGCTCCAGCGGGGGTGGTGCCCCTAGAGACGTTGGTTCTGGGCAGGAGTCCTCGGCTTTTGGGTCCTCTTCGTTTTCCACGGATTTTGCGTTGTTGTTACGCGAGGGCCCTAAACATAACAGCCGCAGGCATAGGCAGGGGTCGGAGGCTGTTTTCGGGGACCCTCAGGTCGGGTCCCAAGCGGAAGAAACGCAAGGGGTCCTCGGACACCAGGACGTGAAGAACCCCGCGGGGAGGCTCCACAGGCCACGGATAGCGAGTCCTCCGTCTCGGATGAGGTGAATTCCCACGAGGAGTCCCCGAGGGGGACCGAGGGGACGCCAGGGGGCGGTTCCACCCCGCCCGGAGCGGGCGAAGGGGCGCAGGCTGTGGAGGCCGACGATCCTAAAGTGGTCCGCCTCTTCCGCAGGGAGGAACTAGCCCCGCTTATCCCAGCTATTCTGGCGGAGCTGGGCCCGCCGGTGGTCGCTAGACAGGAGGCCAATATGGATCCGGTACTCCTGGGGCTCACTGGCCTCGCGGTGGTTTTTCCCTTCCATTTCTCGTCGACGGATATTTCTGTTTCAGGAATGGGATGCCCTGCAGTTAGGCCTCAAGGTGACAAAGGCCATGGACAAGCTTTATCCTCGGCCGGAGGAAGCGTTGGAGCTGTTAAGGATCCCGAAGGTGGATGCAGCGGTGTCGACGCTGACCAAGAGGTTGACGATCTCTGTCACAGGAGCCATGGCCCTCAGGGATATTCAGGACTGGAAGCTGGAGGTACAACTCCAGAAGATTTTTGAGGTATCGGCTTAGGAGTCCGGGCCGCCATTTGTACCAACTTTGCGAGGAGAGCCAGTTTGCGCTGGGCTCAGGTCCTCCAGGCAAATGCGGGTCTCTCGGAAGAGGAAGCCTCACAGGCGGATCGCTTAGAGGCAGCGATAGCATATGGGGCGGATGCTCTCCACGATCTCCTTCGGACTGCTGCTAGATCCATGGTCGCGGCGGTCTCTGCGCGTCGTCTCCTATGCCTTCACAACTGGGCGGCGGATGGTTCCTACACAGCTCACCTCTGTTCGCTTCCATTTAAGGGAAAGCTATTGTTCGATAAGGAACTAGATGATTTGATGCTTTCCTTGGGGAGAACAGGGCTTTCAAATTGTCTGAGGACAGGGCTAGGTCCCGGTCCTCGTTGTCCAGTAGGCCCCGTTCTCGTGGAAGCAGAAAGTCGCGCCCTCGGAGATCCTCGGGTCCCGCATACCAGTCGTATCCTGCTCGCTCTTCCCCGTGGTCGCTGTCCTTTTCGTGGCAAAGTTCCGGTAGACAGGGGGGAACCCCGTCGGGCGACGGGTCCAAGGTCTCGCAATGTGATGAGGCTGACCCATCCCTCGCCTCTGCCCCAGACCGTAATTCACAACGTCGGGGCGAGGTTGACGTGGTTTGTCGTGGAATGGGTCAAGGTAACCTCGGATCACTGGGTCCTCGACATGATAAGACACGGCTATGCTCTACACTTTGCTCAAATACCGTCAGACAAGTTCCGGTTGTCGCCCTGCAAGCATCCAGAGAAGAGAGCGGCCGTGCTCGGGACCCTCGGACAGTTGCAAAACTTGGGGGCCATTTCTCCCGTGCCTCCAGATCAACAAGGCACGAGACGTTACTTGATTTACTTCATCGTTCCGAAGGAAGACGGCACGTCCAGACCAGTCATGGACATGAAAACGGTGAACAGGTGCCTTCGGGTCCCCGTTTCAAGATGGAGACAATTTGTTCAGTAATTGCCTCGGTGCGGCCCGGCAAATACCTGGCCTCGCTAGATCTCACGGAAGCGTACCTCCATGTGGGGATCCAGCCATCTTTTCAGAGGTTTCTCAGGTTCTGCATCCTGGGAAGACATTATCAGTTTCGGGCGCTCCCCTTCGGACTGGCGACGGCTCCTTGTACGTTCACAAAGGTGATGGTCGGGGTGGCAGCTCAGCTTCGGCGAGAGGGTTTCTTGGTACACCCTTACCTGGATGACTGGTGGTTCCGGGCCAAGTCCGAGAGTCAGTGTCGGTTGGCTGTGGACGCAGTCCTCCAGCTGCTGCAGTCTCTGGGCTGGGTCGTCAACTTTTTCAAGCGTCATCTTGTTCCCACCCAGTCCTTGGACCACCTGGGAGCCGTCTTCGACACGAAACAGGGCCAAGTGTCCCTGTCCGGAGAGCGCGTGCGCAAGCTGCAGTCTCAAGTCAAGCGGTTATTGTCTCTTTGGTTACCGTTGGTTTGCGACTACCTGATTTTTCTGGGGTCTATGGCGTCAACGTTCGCGTTGGTCCCCTGGGCGTTCGCTCATCTACGTCCATTACAATCCTCCTTGCTATCCCGTTGGAAGCCGGTGTCAGGGGAATTCCACCTTCCGCTGCCGCTTACGGATCAGGCGAGGGACAGCCTACTAGGGTGGCTTGTGTCGGAACACCTGACTTGTGGGGTGTCCCTGTTGGTTCCCAACTGGACGGTAGTGACCACGGACGCCAGCCTCTCCGGTTGGAGCAAGGTTTGCCTAGGCACGTCGGTACAGGGCCGGTGGTCCGCGACTCAAGCGCAGTGGTCCATCAATCGGCGAGAGACCAGAGCGGCTCACCAGGCACTGCAGTCCTTCCTGCCATTGTTACGGGGAAAGGCGGTGCGGATATTGTCGGACAACGCGACCACCATAGCCTACATCAACCGTCAGGGCGGGACACGGAGTCCACTGGTAGCGGAGGAAGCGCAGCTCTTGATAGGCTGGGCGGAGCGACATCTCTGCAATATCGCAGCGTCCCACATTGCCGGAGTCGACAATGTCCAGACGGATTATCTCAGTCGTCTTCACCTGGATCCAGGGGAGTGGGAGCTGCGGCGGACACCTTCCTTCTCATCTGCAGCCGACGCCGGGAGAGAGGGGCCGAGGACGTCTACGCTTTGGCTCTTCCCTGGCCGTCGGACGTGTTACTGTGATGGGAAAGATCCTGCGGCGCATAGAGCTGCACCCGTCCAAAGTGATCCAAGCGGCGCAGGAGTGGCCACGTCGTCCGTGATTTTTGCCGCTCTCATTCAGTTGTCGGTGGTCGCCCCCTTCGTCTCCAGGGGTTCGCAGGGCTCCTTCGCCAGGGTCCCGTCTGTTTGGAGGAGGTGGATCACTTCTGTCTCGCGGCATGGCTTTTGAAAGGCGGCGTTTGAAAAGCAAAGGTTACTCAGATGCGGTGGTGGCCACGCTGTTGGGATCTAGGAGGCAGTCTACGTCTCTGGCGTATATCCGAGTCTGGGTGATTTTTGAGACCTGGCGTCTGCAGCGTGGGGTGGTCCCCACTTCAGCCTCCATCTCCGAGATCCTAGTTTTCTCCAGGCTGGTCTCGCCAAAGGGTTGGCGTGCAGTTCCCTGCGAGTACAGGTGGCGGCGCTTGGTTGCTTGCAAGGTAAGGTTCAGGGGTTTCCCCTGACCCTGCATCCGGATATTTCCCGTTTTCTTAGGGGAGCAAAGTCCCTCCGTTCCCCATTGCGTCCTCTAGGTCCGTCCGGGAACCTCAATTGGGTTCTTTTTCCTTATGCTCGGCACCGTTTGAGCCCTTCAAGCGGTCAACGGTTACGGATCTCCCGTTGAAGACCATATGCCTGGTGGCGATTGCGTCGGCTCGCCGTGTTTCGGAATTGCAGGCCCTGTCCTGTAGGGAGCCTTTTCTTGCGCATTTCCGATTCGGGGGTTTCCTTGCGGACGGTTCGTTCCTTCCTGCCTAAAGTCGTGTCGGTTTTCATTTGAATCAATCGGTCGAGCTTCCTGCTTTCGCGGTTGGAAACTCTTCGGACCCGAAATCGGGAGCATTGAGAACTGGATGTCTTTCGGGTGACGGATCATCTGTTTGTATTGACGTCGGGTACCACGAAAGGTTCTGCGGCGTCCCACACGACCATCGCCCGGTGGCTCGAGGAGGCCATTGGCTCCGCGTACATTCTGCGGGGCAAATCACCGCCGGTGGGTCTTCGGACTCATTCGACGCAGTTTCATGCGGCGTCTTGGGCGGAATCTTCTCAGGTGTCGCCTCAAGAGATTTGCAGGGCGGCTACCTGGAAGTCGTTGCATACCTTCATTAAACATTACTGGTTGGATGTTCAGGCTACTGAAGCTGGGGGCTTTGGAGAGAGGGTACCCCGAGCAGGACTCTCTGCTTCCCACCCTCGGTAAGTTTGCTCTGGTACATCCCAGGTGTCCTGGACTGATCCTGGTACGTATAGGGAAAGGAAAATTAGTTTCTTACCTGATAATTTTCGTTCCTGTAGTACCAAGGATCAGTCCAGGATCCCGCCCGCAGTGCTTCGCTTAAGTAACGGAGAGTCCGCTCATTGTGGTTGTCCGTATGCTGACCCCTTGTTTAGTCGCTCTCCCGGTTGGGGAGTCTGGTTCCTGTAGGGGTGTTGGAATTTTCCGTTTACATTGCAAGTTTTTGTGTGGTTAGCTATGGTTGCCTTATGGTATTTTCTACTTTGACATTACGTATGACTGAGGGGCTGTGACTGGCACAGGGGCATATATGGCTCCGCCCACAAGTTTTAGTCTGTCTCCATCTACTGGTGCGGAGTCACAACCCAGGTGTCCTGGACTGATCCTTGGTACTACAGGAACGAAAATTATCAGGTAAGAAACTAATTTTCCTTTCTATCCCTTCCGCAATATCACTCACAAAGATGTTGAACAGAACCGGTCCCAACACCGATCCCTGTGGCACTCCACTTAACATGGTTCTCTCTTCAGAATAGGTTCCATTTATCATTACACATTGTCTTCTATCCATCAACCAGTTTTAATCCATGCCACTACCTTGGAGCTCACTCCCAAGCTTCTCATTTTGTTCATGAGTCTTCTATGTGGGACTGTATCAAAAGCTTTACTAAAATCCAAGTAAATTCGAGCACTCTTCCCTTATCCAGTTCTCTAGTCACCCAATTAAAGAGATCAATCAGATTTGTCTGACAGGACCTTGCCCTGGTGAATCCATGCTGTCTCGAGTCCAGAAATTCTCCTGACTGTTCACTATCTTTTCCTTCAATAGAGTCTCCATTAATTTTCTCACCACCAAGGTGATGTTAACCAGCCTGTAGTTTCCAGCCTCTTCTCTCCTCCCACTCTTGTGTAGTGGGACCACCACCACTCTTCTCCAGTCACTAGGCACCACACCATTATCCAGGGATCTATTGAACAGGCCACACAGCAGACTTGCCAGTACATCTCTTAGCTCCCTCAGTATTCTGGGATGAGCCTCATCAGGCCCCATGGCTTTGTCCATTTTCAATTTTCCTAGCTCTTCCAATACATTCTCTTCCGTAAATGGAGTTTTGTCTACACCTCCTTCTACAGTTAAGCTAACAAGTGATGGTCCTTCTCCAGGGTCTTCCTTAGTGAACACTGAACTGAAGTATTTATTTAGTATTTCTGCCACTTCTTCTTCTCTCTCCACCCATTGATCCTTATCAACTTTCAATTTCACTATACCACTATGGACCTTGGACCTTTCTCCTTTCTCCGATGTATCTGAAAAATGTTTTGTCACCTCACTTAACCTCCTTGGCAATCCTTTCCTCCGCCTGACTTTTTGCTTTCTTGATTACTTTGTTTGTCTCCCTCAGTTTTGCCAGATAATCCTCCCTGTGTTTCACTTTTCAGGATCCTTTATTTTTCTTAAACACTGCTTCTTTTGCTTTTATTACATCAGCCACTTCCATTGTGAACCAGATTGGTTTCTTATTTCTCTTACTTTTGTTTACTTTTCTAACATATAGATTTGTTGCTTTTGTAATTGCTCCTTTTAGTTTGGCCCACTGTTGTTCCACCTCTCCCATTTTCTCCCAGCCTTCAAGTTCCACCTCCAGGAATTTTCCCATTTCAGCAAAGTCTGCATTGTTAAGTCTGCAAAGTCAGCATTGTCTCCTCCCCCAAACCATCCCCCACCCTGCCTCTACCCCCCCCCCCCCCCCCCCGCTCACCGCACCTGTTCCTACCTTCCACAGGAAATTTACCCCTGATAATTGCCTATGATAGATCACCAGCCGAATTCTTTAACATTTTGTTAACCTTTATTTATCTCGCTACTTAATTGTTTTTTGTTGATGACTACTTTCAGTACTCTCCAGTTATTATATTCTGATATCTTTCCTGTCTTCCAAAGCCCATGTTTTTGTTCCCTGTTCAATGTAACTTTATCTTCTATACAGTTGTTTAATGGTTTCCCCCTGTTCCATTGTAAACCAGTACGATAAGACTTGGTCTTGAGCATCGGTATATTAAAAGAACTTAAATAAATAAATAAAATAAATTTTTGAACTGCAAAACTCGGGTCTTTGTGTGACTTCTCTGTAACCTATTTGCAATATCAAACCATCCGTTTGATGATCACTGGTGCAGACATTTATTTATTTATTTATTTATTTAAAAACTTTTCTATACTGTCGTTAAGCTAGTTGCCGTCACAACGGTTCACAATAAGGCACATAATTTCAAACTTAAATGTGTTGAGTTATATTAACTAAACAGGTGCCATCAAATACTGTAACATAGTTTCATATTAAATATTATTTAGTGGTTGTGATAAGTCATGTCTACTTTAAGTATATCAGCTATAAGATAAATTAACACTTAAGTCTGGTCCTCTGTTGTTGCAATCTAATAGAGGTAAAGTAAAATAAAATATACACACACACACAACATTAGAGACATTATCTCCATTAGTGAACACTAAGCCTTAACTCTCTCCCTCATGGATTCCATTACAATTTGTTTGAACAGAGCCCCTTGCAGGGCATCTACTATCCCTCTCCTTCTATTAGATTCCGCAGAAGGGATTCTCCAGTCCCCTTCCGGCAGATTAAAATCTCCAACAATCAACACATCTCCCTTCCTTCCCACCTTTTGTATGTCTTTTATCAGATCTCTGTCTAGTTCTTCTGTTTGAGTAGGAGGCCTGCAAACCACTCCGGTAAAAATGGATGCACCATTCTATTTTTTTAGGACAGCCCATAATGCTTCTTTTCTACCTCCTAATCCTTGCAGTTCGATTGCTTGGATATTGTTTTTGACATAAAGAGCTACTCCTCCCCCTTTTCTGTCCTCTCTGTCCTTCCTTAACAAGTTATATCCCAGTATGGCCGTATCCCAATCATGAGATTCCGTGAACCATGTCTCTGTAACAGCAACAACATCCAAGTCCGCCTCCACCATTAAGGCTTACAGTCTGGGATTTTATTGCCCAGACTGCGAGCATGAATGCTCATAGCACTCCAGATTTGTTCATTCTGTTTGTGTTTACTGCTTTTCTTAGGCTTGGTTTTTGCCTTATTAAGCTGACCATTGTTATCCCCTTCATCCTTCATCCTTCTCCTTTGTTTTTGTTTTTGTTGTTTGGGGGTGACACTCCACTCTCCTCCTGCCATCCCCATTGTTTAGTTTAAATGCCTTATGGCACAGGATTTGAATTTATACCTTAGTATCCTTTTTCCTGCCACAGACAGATATAAAATCACAAAACAACAGAGCCAACAAGGTAACCCATGAAAGAATTAAATATTAACAATAAAGGGAAACCAATATACCTTAGATAGTAAGGGATTACTCTTAATTACAATTTTAAGGTAATTCTTAAGGTGTAAGCAAGCCAGATGGCGTGTTCAACTGGAATTGAACCACCCGGTCTTTTCTATCATCCACCTTGTGTCTTTTGTGTCTCATGCTCAAATTAATCAAAAAACTTGTGAAAGCTAAATCAAATTCTTTCAATGTCCTGATGATGAAGAAAAAGTTTGATTTAGCTTTCACAAGTTTTTTGATTCATTTGAGCATGAGACACAAAAGACACAAGGTGGATGATAGAAAAGACCGGTCGGTTCAATTCCAGTTGAACACGCCATCTGGCTTGCTTACACCTTAAGAGTTACCTTAAAATTGTAATTAAGAGTAATCCCTTACTATGGTATATTGGTTTCCCTTTATTAATATTTAATACAGACAGATGTAAGCCATCTTTGACATAGAGACCTTTTCAATTCCATAAATTGCCCCAGCCTCCTATGCATGGAAATCTTCAAGATATTTAAATGTCTCTATCATATCTCCCCTATCTTGTCTTTCCTCTAGGGCAGTGGTTCTCAACCTTTTTTCTGTTGTGACACACCTGACAGATGGTTCTCACATGCATGACACACTGAACACATGACTGTCATGGGGCTAAATGTAAACATATACTCTGTATCTACAGGATCCACCCTGACCCCCCAACAAGGGCTACAGAACAGAACTAGGACATTCCCCGTTCAATTTACCATACAAAAAAGATATTTCTGGTGTCATCTCAGTAACATAAACATAAACACTCTCTCCTACCAGGTGCAGTAGCCCTCCTTATGAAAAAATAGTTATTTACACCAATGCATGTTCTATTGAGAAAACACAACAAATAATATTGATACAAATGCCTACATGCTAGTAAAATACTTCACCTCGGTCACACACATAGAATCGACCTTCACCAAGTACAGAAAGACCACAAATTACAAATATGGAAACAGAAACTGGAATGGAAACCCAAAAAAGCCATTCTGCTTTCTGTGCAAAACAGAAATTTAGCACCTAACAGACTTCCAGGATCCGCAATAATGTACACAAACTAATGCTCACAAAGTTACACCTCATTATGGAACTCAAACAGTAACAACCCTACCTATGAAAAGGCAGCACTGCAAAAATTACACCAGGCCCTAAACACCAATACACCTTCTATTAGGAAAACAGAACAAGCCAAGCTGCTATAGATCCCTACCAAGAAACTACAAGCTTGCAGAACACCCTTAGCTGGGTCACACATGCAGAACACAGACAGACCCTCACCAAATACAGAATAAAGCGACCATAAAGCTAATGTTTTTGTTTTTGCGTTGTTGCACTGCATACAGAGTTTGGCTTCTTGCTGTTTCCTTGAGAGATATAAAATAATTCTAAAACTAGAATATAATAAATGTTTTAAAACAACTGATAAATGGAATAACATCCAATCATTAAAAATTTTCAAAATTAAAAATTCTCCAAACACCAATAAAATGTTTCTAAAAGCATCCAATAATTAAAATGGCAGTCAATCAAGAAAGATAAACTTAAAAAGCCACCTTTACTTATCCTCTCCAGTACCTCTCCTACTCCTTTCCTATGTAGGCCAATAGCACATATCAGAAGCAGCAAGGGCTGCTGAAGCTCTGTCCTCATGCTTTTCTTCCTTAAGTCCCATGACTAGTCTATTTCACTCACACACACACACACACACACACACACACACACACACTTTCTCTCTCACACACACCAGTCATCTCCCTGACCAATCTCTCTCTCTCTCTCTCTCACACACACACACACACCAGTCACCTCCTTGACCAATCTCTCTTTCTCACACACACCAGTCACCTCCCTGACCAATGTCTCTTTCTCTCACACACACACAGTCACCTCCCTGACCAATGTTTCTCTCACACACACACACACACACACACACATACACACACAATCACCTCCCTGACACACACACACACACACATACACACACAATCACCTCCCTGACCGGTCTCTCTTTCACACACACACACACACACACATACCAGTCACCTCCCTGAACAATCTCTATTTCTCTCTTTCTCACACACACACACACACACACACACACACACACACCAGTCACCTCCCTGAACAATCTCTTTCTCTCTCATACCAGTCACATCCCTGACAAATCTCTTTCACACACACACACACCAGTGACTTTCCTGAGCAGTATCTTGCTCTCACACATTTTTTCTCTTACTTACACACACACACACACACACACACACACACACATTCTCTCATACACGTACACACATGCTGGCTCACTCTCTCTGTCTCACTCACTTACCCCCACCCCCAGCATACATGGCAGCTACAGCACAAGGTAGCTGGTATGCTGCTTTTAAAATCAGAGTTCTGACAGGCTAGAAACTGCATCAGGAATGACTTCCCTGCCCCACAGTGGTAAGAAGGCAGCACTCAGCTGATTGCTTGTGCTGCTATCACGGAACAATCATCCACTACCACCTTCTCGGAGTGCCCACTTACAAAAGAGCTAAACCAATTCAAAACTTGTTTTCAGAATTCTCATGTGGACTGTACTACTTCATCAAATTAGGACACCATAATTCAGGGTGCCAAAGGCCAATTACCAGTCAAGCAGCACTAGTAGAGATGAAGCACCCCTGTCCAGAACACAATGTAGATCATCGACTAAGGCAAGGATCACCATCTCTGTTCGAAATCCCCTTTGAAAACCCAATTGCTGGGGATCTATCTGCTTAGTAATGTGTGGAAAGATTTATTAGTTGTCGGAATACCATTTTTTCAATGGGGACAGTATATTCAAAGCTGGCCGTTTAAGTAAATTAGGGAGTCATTTATCAAAGGGCTATATGGCGTTTTCGCATGCGATAATTTATTTAACAGTTTTATATACCGATATTCTTGTAACAAGTTACAAATCAATTCGGTTTACAATGTAACAGTAAACAGTGCATAGAAGAATGCATTACATTGAACAAGGAAGTACAAACTTGGATCAAAAACATCTGAAAAAACCAGGGAAATAACTCAAGGATACATTGACCAGGGAGTAGGATTATGGTTTAGTTTAAAACCGGAGCTGAGACAAAAGACTTTGGGATTGGGATTTATGAGCGACATAATAGTATTCGTCTGTAGAGAAAATGTGTTAATGCATGCGAAAAGGCCTGTACCGCACATCGCGATGCAAATTTTAAAAAGGGGAGGGATTGGGGAGGAGTTGGGGGAGGTCTAATGTAAAGTAGGAGCTGCTAGCGCGGTTTGCGAAAAAGATTGTCCATTATCGCAGGCCATTAACGCAGATAATGGCTATACCTTTTTTATTTGCGCTAAGGTGTTATCGCAGGTGATATCACATACTGCGGTATTATCGCGGCGCATAACTCGTGTGATAAAAACTCCAGCTACCCAGCCTTCCTGGACCAATAAAAATGCTTGTTGTTAGTAGGTCTACCTTCCTGATACCATTTGCTCACTGCCAGGTGTATTTATACACGGCCTCGCCAGTCTCGTCTCAGACGACAGCATGTGGAAGCAGGACAACATGAACAACAGGCAAGGCCACTTCCAGGATATCACAGGGAGTTACCAGCAGTGCAGCAGAAGCTCCACTCCCGCAGGGTCAGAGGCCTGGTCAATGCTGGGCACATGCCTGGCCCCAGCTGAGGATAAATAGGGATCGAATATTTCCTCCACGAACTTCCTTGGAGGGCATGCCTGAGGACTTTGTGGTAAGCAGGTATCATCTCAGCTCTCAGGCAATACATGAATTATGTGAAGACATGCGAGTTGATCTGGATCCTGCAACCACAAGGTCCCATGCCATTCCTGGTATCACCAAACTGTTGGCTGCACTCCATTTCACCGCCAGCGGCTCCTTCCAAACCAAAGTTGGAGTTGTGGGGGGAATGTCTCAAAGCACTTTCTCATGCTGTCTGGATCAGGTCATTGAAGCTTTCATGGACCGCATTCATCGATACATATACTTTCCTTGCAACAGGCAAGTCTTGATGAAGAGAAGTTTTTATGCCTTTGCACACTTCCCCAATGTCATTGGAGCTATTGACTGCACTCATGTGGCCATCATTCCACCACGTGAAAGGGACGAGGTGTACCGCAACAGAAAGCTCTTCCATTCCCTCAATGTGCAAATGGTCTGTGATGCTGGAATGCAATCCTGGACGTGGTGGCCAGGTACCCGGGAACATAAGAACATAAGAAAATGCCATACTGGGTCAGACCAAGGGTCCATCAAGCCCAGCATCCTGTTTCCAAAAGTGGCCAATCCAGGCCATAAGAACCTGGCAAGTACCCAAAAAACTAAGTCTATTCCATGTAACCATTGCTAATGGCAGTGGCTATTCTCTAAGTGAACTTAATAGCAGGTAATGGACTTCTCCTCCAAGAACTTATCCAATCCTTTTTTAAACACAGCTATACTAACTGCACGAACCACATTCTCTGGCAACAAATTCCAGAGTTTAATTGTGCGTTGAGTAAAAAACAACTTTCTCCGATTAGTTTTAAATGTGCCCCATGCTAACTTCATGGAGTGCCCCCTAGTCTTTCTACTATCCGAAAGAGTAAATAACCGATTCACATCTACCCGTTCTAGACCTCTCATGATTTTAAACACCTCTATCATATCCCCCCTCAGTCGTCTCTTCTCCAAGCTGAAAAGTCCTAACCTCTTTAGTCTTTCCTCATAGGGGAGTTGTTCCATTCCCCTTATCATTTTGGTAGCCCTTCTCTGTACCTTCTCCATCGCAATTATATCTTTTTTGAGATGCGGCGACCAGAATTGTACACAGTATTCAAGGTGCAGTCTCACCATGGAGCGATACAGAGGCATTATGACATTTTCAGTTTTATTCATCATTCCTTTTCTAATAATTCCCAACATTCTGTTTGCTTTTTTGACTGCCGCAGCACACTGCACCGACGATTTCAATGTGTTATCCACTATGACACCTAGATCTCTTTCTTGGGTTGTAGCACCTAATATGGAACCCAACATTGTGTAATTATAGCATGGGTTATTTTTCCCTATATGCATCACCTTGCACTTATCCACATTAAATTTCATCTGCCATTTGGATGCCCAATTTTCCAGTCTCACAAGGTCTTCCTGCAATTTATCACAATCTGCTTGTGATTTAACTACTCTGAACAATTTTGTGTCATCTGCAAATTTGATTATCTCACTCGTCGTATTTCTTTCCAGATCATTTATAAATATATTGAACAGTAAGGGTCCCAATACAGATCCCTGAGGCACTCCACTGTCCACTCCCTTCCACTGAGAAAATTGCCCATTCAATCCTACTCTCTGTTTCCTGTCTTTTAGCCAGTTTGCAATCCACGAAAGGACATCGCCACCTATCCCATGACTTTTTACTTTTCCTAGAAGCCTCTCATGAGGAACTTTGTCAAACGCCTTCTGAAAATCCAAGTATACTATATCTACCGGTTCACCTTTATCCACATGTTTATTAACTCCTTCAAAAAAGTGAAGCAGATTTGTGAGGCAAGACTTGCCCTGGGTAAAGCCATGCTGACTTTGTTCCATTAAACCATGTCTTTCTATATGTTCTGTGATTTTGATGTTTAAAACACTTTCCACTATTTTTCCTGGCACTGAAGTCAGGCTAACCGGTCTGTAGTTTCCCGGATCGCCCCTGGAGCCCTTTTTAAATATTGGGGTTACATTTGCTATCCTCCAGTCTTCAGGTACAATGGATGATTTTAATGATAAGTTACAAATTTTTACTAATAGGTCTGAAATTTCATTTTTTAGTTCCTTCAGAACTCTGGGGTGTATACCATCCGGTCCAGGTGATTTACTACTCTTCAGTTTGTCAATCAGGCCTACCACATCTTCTATGTTCACCGTGATTTGATTCAGTCCATATGAATCATTACCCATGAAAACCTTCTCCATTACGGGTACCTCCCCAACATCCTCTTCAGTAAACACCGAAGCAAAGAAATCATTTAATCTTTCCGCGATGGCCTTATCTTCTCTAAGTGCCCCTTTAACCCCTCGATCATCTAACGGTCCAACTGACTCCCTCACAGGCTTTCTGCTTCGGATATATTTTAAAAAGTTTTTACTGTGAGTTTTTGCCTCTACAGCCAACTTCTTTTCAAATTCTCTCTTAGCCTGTCTTATCAATGTCTTACATTTAACTTGCCAATGTTTATGCTTTATCCTATTTTCTTCTGTTGGATCCTTCTTCCAATTTTTGAATGAAGATCTTTTGGCTAAAATAGCTTCTTTCACCTCCCCTTTTAACCATGCTGGTAATCCTTTTGCCTTCTTTCCACCTTTCTTAATGTGTGGAATACATCTGGACTGTGCTTCTAGAATTGTATTTTTTAACAATGACCACGCCTCTTGGACATTTTTTACTTTTGTAGCTGCTTCTTTCAGTTTTTTTCTAACAATTTTTCTCATTTTATCAAAGTTTCCCTTTTGAAAGTTTAGCACGAGAGCCTTGGATTTGCACACTGTTCTTTTTCCAGTCATTAAATCAAATTTGATCATATTATGATCACTATTGCCAAGCGGCTCCACCACCGTTACCTCTCTCACCAAGTCCTGTGCTCCACTGAGAATTAGATCTAAAATTGCTCCCTCTCTCGTCGGTTCCTGAACCAATTGCTCCATAAAGCTATCATTTATTCCATCCAGGAACGTTATCTCTCTGGTGTGACCCGATGATACATTTACCCAGTCTATATTGGGGTAATTGAAGTCTCCCATTATTACTGCACTACCAATTTGGTTAGCTTCCCTAATTTCTCTTAGCATTTCACTGTCCATCTCACCATCTTGACCAGGTGGACGGTAGTATACCCCTATCACTGTGGTCTTCCCAGACACACAAGGGATTTCTACCCATAAAGATTCAATTTTGTATTTAGTCTCATGCAGGATGTTTATCCTGTTGGACTCTATGCCATCCAGGACATAAAGCGCCACACCTCCTCCCGACTGCTCCTCTCTGTCATTGCGATATAATTTGTACCCCGGTATAGCACTGTCCCATTGGTTATCCTCTTTCCACCATGTCTCTGAGATGCCAATTAAGTCTATGTCATCATTTACTGCTATACATTCTAATTCTCCCATCTTACTTCTTAGACTTCTGGCATTAGCATACAAACATTTCAAAGTTTGTTTTTTGTTTGTATTTTTATTCTGCTTTTTAATTGATAGGGATAAGTTAGAATTTTTTAGCTCAGGTGAGTTTTTAGTTACAGGCACTTGGACTACTTTTCTAATTATTGGAACCTCACTGTCGGGATGCCCTAATTGTAATGCATCATTAGTATCCTTTAAAGATACCTCTCTCCGAACCATGCGCTGCTGAGCGACTGTCGGCTTTCCCCTTTGTTCTAGTTTAAAAGCTGCTCTATCTCCTTTTTAAAGGTTAGCGCCAGCAGTCTGGTTCCACCCTGGTTAAGGTGGAGCCCATCCCTTCGGAAGAGACTCCCCCTTCCCCAAAAGGTTCCCCAGTTCCTAACAAAACTGAATCCCTCTTCCTTGCACCATCGTCTCTTCCACGCATTGAGACTCCGGAGCTCTGCCTGCCTCTGGTGACCTGCGCGTGGAACAGGGAGCATTTCAGAGAATGCTACCCTGGAGGTTCTGGATTTAATCTTTCTACCTAAGAGCCTAAATTTGGCTTCCAGAACCTCCCTCCCACATTTTCCTATGTCGTTGGTGCCCACGTGTACCACGACAGCCGGCTCCTCCCCAGCACTGTCTAAAATCCTATCTAGGTGACGCGTGAGGTCCGCCACCTTCGCACCAGGTAGGCATGTTACCAGGCGATCCTTACGCCCACCAGCCACCCAGCTATCTACATTCCTAATAATTGAATCACCAACTATGATGGCCGACCTAACCCTTCCCTCCTGGGCAGTAGGCCTTGGGGAGATATCCTCAGTGCGAAAGGACAATGCATCACCTAGAGAGCAGGTCCTTGCTACAGGATCCTTTCCTGCTACTCCTGGTTGGTGCTCTCCCATTATGAGACTTTCTTCCTCCAAGGCAGCACCAGGGCTGCCAGTCTGAAGTTGGGACTTGACTACTATGTCCCTGAAGGTCTCATCTATATACCTCTCTGTCTGCCTCAGCTCCTCCAGGTCTGCCACTCTAGCCTCCAGAGATCGGACTCGTTCTCTGAGAGCCAGGAGCTCTTTGCATCGCATGCACATGTACAACTTCTCACCGGTGGGTAAAAAATCATACATGTGACACTCGATGCAAAAGACTGGGAAGCCCCCCTCTTGCTGCTGGACTGCTGCCTTCATCTCAATTTTGATCAGTTCCTAGTTACGTTTTAGGTTGCTATGGGAGTAGGAATGCGTCTAACTTCCTTTAAATGTATTAGTGAATTCACTATGTGTCGGGTAGTGGCCTACCAGGGTCTGATCGAATTCTCAATAAAGTTTTTGTTGATGTTTTTTTTTTTTTTTTTTGTGAAAGTGGCACCTGCCTATAAATTAAGGGATGAGCTAGGGGTGGGTGGGCAAGGGGTGGGAGGGTTGGGAAATACAAACAGTCTAACTTCAGTTAGTCAGCCTGAGTGACTCACTGCTCCCTTGATTAACAAATGTTGGTCCCTATTCAAACCCAATCACACTACCTCAACACCTTTCCAAGGTGAGTAACTGAGCTGAACTATTCAACTTTTTTACTTTGGTATATACTGCTCCTAGCTTATTTCTAGCTTCTGGCTACTTTTTTGTGGGGGGGGGGGGTTTGTGGGTTTGGGTTTTTTTCAATACAATGCACTCAGTTAGTATTAAAACAAACAGTCAGCTCTTTAAAAGTCTGGAGAACACTCAGTTCTGCAGACTTTTAAAAATAAACACACTATCTACTGCTACCTTATTGACTGACTAAAAATACAAACAGTCTAACTTGTTTATTCACTGCCTACCTACTGCTACCTTATTGACTGACTATTTAAAAATGCAAACAGTCTAACTTGTTTATTCACTGCCTTTCTGACTATTAAAGGCACAAACACACAAACACACTAAATAATATTCCCAAATAGTTAACTTTGCCCCAATACTTTTAAAACAGTCAATGTCCCAAGCAAAAACTTACTGATTCCTTTCAGCCACCAGCAAGGTGATCCTCTCCTCTCAGCGTATGATTCATTTATACTAAGCCAATTGGTCCTTTTTGACAATTTTGAGGCTGGCCTGTACAGTGATGCTTGGCTTGTAGGTAACAGACTTTTTCCTTTATCTATTCCATGTCATGCTATGTTGATGTGTGTAATATGACCCAAATGGGGGCTCATAGTTGTGGGGTAGCCATGGACAAGTTGTGGGGTCCAAGGCAGTATACCTGGCTTGTCAGGGTTTCTATGCAAGTAATACGCTAAATGTATGCCTTTTGAAGACCCTTTTTCACTGTCCTGCTGAAATTCTGTGGGCAAAGCAGTCACTAATGTTGAGAAATATGAAGTAGTATCTAGGTTCCTAGTACTTGTTATCTAAAAGTAACAGTTCCTATTATTGCTTTTGATGCCATTACAATGGCTCTGTGGATTTGTAATCCTGCACACTGCTGGCACACTACCTTTATGTGTGATAATTTACTGAGCCAAT
Source organism: Rhinatrema bivittatum (assembly GCF_901001135.1). Taxonomy (NCBI): domain Eukaryota; kingdom Metazoa; phylum Chordata; class Amphibia; order Gymnophiona; family Rhinatrematidae; genus Rhinatrema; species Rhinatrema bivittatum. Next base: position 42,727,554 of record NC_042621.1, read on the forward strand.
TAGGACAGGCAGCGTTGCCCATATGACATAGTGAGGGCAAAGGTAGCGCCGGCGCCATTTTGAATATTGGCAATACGGCCCGCGTGCAGGAGGTTGCTCCCGGACCCCCGCTGGACTTTTGACAAGTCTTGTGGGGGTCAGGAGGCCCCCCCAAGCTGGCCAAAAGTCCCTGGGGGTCCAGCGGGGGTCCAGGAGCGATCTCCTGCACGCATGACGTCGGGAGCCAGGAACCAAAATGGCGCTGGCGCTACCTTTGCCCTGTCACATGATAAGGGCAAAGGGCCACCGGCGCCATTTCTCTTAACACAGCCGTGGCCAGAGAGCGGGAGATCGTGCCGGGACCCCACCACTGGACCCCAGGTAATTTAAAACATTTTGGGGGGGGTTGGGAGGGTGGGTGATTTGTTTTAAAGGTTCAGGGTGGGTTTTAGGGTTGTTTTGGTGTGCCGGTTTCCCCACCCTCCCCCGATTTATGATTTTTAACGATTTTTAACAATTTAAAAAAAACAAAACACGACGATCAGATTTCCCTCCCCCCCCCCCCGCCAAAATCGATCGTTAAGACGATCGATCACACAATTCACACCCCTATTATTTATAGCTTCAGCTCTTCCACATGTGTGTGAAGATCTGTGAACAGTAACCAGTTGCCATTATTATGATTGTTGTTGTGTCGTCTGGTCCAATCCAGTCCATGCAGGGTGGGCTATATGGCTTTCTCAGTAGCCAAACTGTGGTCAAGTGAACCTGATAGAGTCAGCAAGCATCCTCAGAGCCACTCCATTCTCATTCGCTAGGGCTAATGCTACCACAAATGTCAAGTGGTTATCATGCTTGATGATGTCCTTAACATGTTGACATCGGGCAAAGCTGGCATGAACAATGTGTTAAACTATTCCAGGACCCTTTAGGCAAACTGCCATTAAGTACATGTGATAAATGGCTGTGACAGAGGTGTTTCCAGAATGCTGCTAGAATTTATGTTTGTAGAGGAAGGAGTGGCAATGACTGTTAACCAGTTACGGTAAGCTGACAATGAGCACCTTCATCTATATTGACAAGCTTGGCATTAACAGAGTACCATTGGACAATGTGTATATGAAGGGACAGCAACATGTAATGGCTACTGCTAACATGCATGAGCGTGATACCTAGGCTATGTTGTTGTGAGTGCACCTTGGTCACTCGGCCATTTGTTGTGTGCGGGGCCTCCAGCGTTTGGTGTATCCGCCCTTGGGTCTCTTTTACATAAGATGTTAGCAGGTAATTTATTTATTTTATTTATTTATTTGACATGTTTTGTATACCGCCATTCGGTTTCGCCATCAGAACGGTTTACAGTGCTCGTGAAATAACATTGGTTACAGAAGTCAAAGCGTTAAAATGTCAACAAGGAGGAAGGTTTTGGGGTTTGATTCTTAGTTGAATACATATAAAATAATTGTTATATATTAGCAATCTGCTATCACAGCAATGTTCATACTTGTGGTAATGTTGATACATATAAAGGAGACTGTTGTTACATAAAGGCTAGGGGTAGTAAGTAGGGATGTGAATCGTTTTCCATATCGTCTTAACGATAGAAATCGTGTGGCAGGGCAAGAAAATCGTCTTAGGCACGATTTTTTAGTTAAAAAATCGTTAAAAATCGTTTTTTCCGATTAGTGCGCACTAACTGAAAATGATACAATTTGACACTTTTCAGGTCAGTTAAGGTCAGTTTAGGAATGAATATGTATTCCTATTGGCTGCCCTCTTATTTATTCATGTTACCAAGTTTCCTACTGACAGTATATGGGGGATGGGAAATGGAAACAGTTGGTAGCTTGACAAAACAAGTAATGTGATCAGTCAATGTGACTAGAACTTGTGCCCTAACCCTGATACCAGGGGTATTGTGATCTTCCTGCACACAGTGCCCTATCCCTATTAATACCAGGAGTGTTGTGATCTTCCTGCACACAGTGCCCTATCCCTAATACCAGGGGTGTTGTGATCTTCCTGCACACAGTGCCCTATTCCTGATACTGGGGGTGTTGTGATCTTCCTGCACACAGTGCCCTATTCCTGATACCGGGGGTGTTGTGATCTTCTTGCACACATCCCGATATCAGGGATAGGGCACTGCATGCAGGAAGATCACAACACTCCTGGTATTAATAGGGATAGGGCACTGCATGCAGGAAGATCACAACACCCCTGGTATCAGGGATAGGGCACTGTGTGCAGGAAGATCACAATACCCCGGAGGAGTGAGGGTCAGGCAGCTCCCCCCTGTCTGTGAAGCCAGCCTCTCACTAGTAATGCAGGGAGGGAGCTGTCTCAGACTTCACCATCCACCCCCCCCCTCACCCACACACCATTCACTAGCTGGGACATGGGGGAAGTCAGGAGTGAGGGACAGGCAGCTCCCCCCTGTCTGTGAAGCCAGCCTCTCACTAGTAATGCAGGGAGGGAGCTGTCTCAGACTTCACCATCCACCCCCCCCCCCCCCTCACCCACACACCATTCACTAGCTGGGACATGGGGGAAGTCAGGAGTGAGGGACAGGCAGCTCCCCCCTGTCTGTGAAGCCAGCCTCTCACTAGTAATGCAGGGAGGGAGCTGTCTCAGACTTCACCATCCTCCCCCCCCCCCCCTCACCCACACACCATTCACTAGCTGGGACATGGGGGAAGTCAGGAGCGAGGGTCAGGCAGCTCCCCCCTGTCTGTGAAGCCAGCCTCTCACTAGTAATGCAGGGAGGGAGCTGTCTCAGACTTCACCATCCTCCCCCCCCCCCCTCACCTACACACCATTCACTAGCTGGGACATGGGGGAAGTCAGGAGTGAGGGTCAGGCAGCTCCCCCCTGTCTGCGAAGCCAGCCTCTCACTAGTAATGCAGGGAGGGAGCTGTCTCAGACTTCACCATCCTCCCCCCCCCCCTCACCCACACACCATTCACTAGCTGGGACATGGGGGAAGTCAGGAGTGAGGGTCAGGCAGCTCCCCCCTGTCTGTGAAGCCAGCCTCTCACTAGTAATGCAGGGAGGGAGCTGTCTCAGACTTCACCATCCTCCCCCCCCCCCCCCCTCACCCACACACCATTCACTAGCTGGGACATGGGGGAAGTCAGGAGTGAGGGTCAGGCAGCTCCCCCCTGTCTGTGAAGCCAGCCTCTCACTAGTAATGCAGGGAGGGAGCTGTCTCAGACTTCACCATCCTCCCCCCCCCCCTCACCCACACACCATTCACTAGCTGGGACATGGGGGAAGTCAGGAGTGAGGGTCAGGCAGCTCCCCCCTGTCTGCGAAGCCAGCCTCTCACTAGTAATGCAGGGAGGGAGCTGTCTCAGACTTCACCATCCTCCCCCCCCCCCCCTCACCCACACACCATTCACTAGCTGGGACATGGGGGAAGTCAGGAGTGAGGGTCAGGCAGCTCCCCCCTGTCTGTGAAGCCAGCCTCTCACTAGTAATGCAGGGAGGGAGCTGTCTCAGACTTCACCATCCTCCCCCCCCCCCCCTCACCCACACACCATTCACTAGCTGGGACATGGGGGAAGTCAGGAGTGAGGGTCAGGCAGCTCCCCCCTGTCTGTGAAGCCAGCCTCTCACTAGTAATGCAGGGAGGGAGCTGTCTCAGACTGGTATCAGGGTTAGGGCACTGTGTGCAGGAAGATCACAACACTCCTGGTATTAATAGGGATAGGGCACTGTAAGAGATGACTGTAGTAGATTGAATAAAGATCTGATGTTTCTGCTCTCCTCACACCAAACAAAAACAACACACAAGCAGAGAAGCCCTTCTTACAAAGCTGAGCTAGTGAGTTAAGTAGGAGGAAAAGTAAACATACTGGTGCCAGTGTGGCTACTTAAAAAATACACTTACCAACAATCAATTACATATATTTGAACTGTGTACAGTTCCAGCCAGGACCACCTTTCTAAAATGCACAGTGATTGGCAAATTCAACATGCACTAGCATTTCAGGTGCCTGCTAACAAAAATAATAAACAAACAAGTTCTAGTCACGTGAGTGCTGATCATTACATTACTTTTTTTGTCAAGCTTCCAACTGTTTCCATTTCACATCCCCCCAACCATATTGGTAACATCAATAGATAAGAGCACAGCCAGCCAATAGGAATACATACATACATATTCATTCCTAAGTGACCTTTACTGACCTGGGAAGTGTGAACACTTTGTTTCATTTTCTGTTGGTGTTCGTTAGTTTCCAGTTCCATTTCCCATCCCCCCAACCATCACCTCAGTGGTAACCTTGGTAATATCAATAGATAAGAGGGCAGCCAGCCAATAGGAACACATATTCATTCCTAACTGACCTTCAGTGACCTGGAAAGTGTTTATTTGTATCATTTTCAGTTAGTGCGCACTAAATCGAGTTAGTGCGCACTAACGGGGAGTTAGTGCGCACTAACTCGAGTTAGTGCGCACTAACACGATTTAACGATTTTTAACAATAAATCGTTAGAATTTCTATTGTATCGTGTTCTATAACGATTTAAGACGATATAAACATTATCGGACGATAATTTTAATCGTTGAAAAACGATTCACATCCCTAGTAGTAAGTGAAGTGAGTTCAGTTGCACATTGTCTTAGATGTTCAGATGGTGGGAGTTATTTAATTGATTGGGGTATGGAGCGTTTTTCTTGATGTTGGGTTGCGTGGTTGATTGGTGGTCTTGTTGACTGAGTGAGTTTGAGTAGGCTCTGGTGAAAAGCCAGTTTTCAGGTCCTTTTGACACTGTTACCTTTTTTTACTGCTTTGAGTTAGTAGAAACTCTCTGTACCTCATGGCCCTCTGACAGTGACCCAATATGTACTGGGGTCAGTATGGTCCTAAATATTACCATTAGTTTTCAATTACAAATGAAATCACTCGGTAAATGTGCTGTTCTTGCATGTGCAGAGGTGTGGCGCTGCCCATACTGAATATGAAGTAGTTAGGCACCATATATGGGATTTTGACTCACTTTGTACTGAGCAACACAGCAAGGTTTGGCCAGCAAGTGCCTGTAGTAAGTCACATCATGCAGTGTTTATGTGTACCTTGGCCAAGCCACCTTTCACATATCGTTAACAATTTATGCTGGCTGCTTGTATACTTAATGACAAGGCCCATGCCTGTGTGCATGTTGTGCTGCCTGGAGAGTGACAGTAAATAATGATGATTTACTACTTGCACTATAGATATCTTTAACAGCTTTATTTTCCTGCATGTAGCTTCACACACTGCATGTACATAGAAATGTGCCCTATTCCCTTACTGTGTGTCTGTGTGTCTGGATGGCCATTCTCTCACAATCCTGACACCTGGATTGTGCAAAAACTGTCACTGAGTACAATGTTTGTATCTGTTTCAGATCAGACAGTATGGCCATTGTGTTCCCCACAGCACAACACCTTTTGCACCCCCATCTATTTGCTAGGCACACATAATAATCTTACACCAGCTCTCTATAGGGCATATGAAATCTATCATCTTTTCGGTGTCATGCAACAACTTTGCTGAATATACTTTTCTAGAAAGCCAGGCGCCCCCCATTGAAAATTCAGTGTATTTAAACTAATATATTATACCAATATTCAGGCCAATTCAGTATGGTGCGCTCAGGCCGAGCACACCGTTAGCCCCAGTTTGGACACGCGTTTTCGACGCGCTATTATTACCCCTTATACAGTAAGGAGTAATAGCGCATGGAAAACACACAGCCAACCCCCCGAAACTAATAGCGTCTGCAACATGCAAATGCATGTTGATGGGCCTATTAGCCACGCTCGATACAGAAAGTAAAATGTGCGGCCAAGCTGCACATTTTACTCTCAGATATTAACTCCTGCGAAAGGCAGGAGTTAATTTCGGCCTGCACGAGCAAGTGTTCAGAAAAGCAGAAAAAACTGCTTTTCTGTACACCCTCCGACTTAATATCAGAGCGATATTAAGTCAGAGGCCCTAAAAATAAAAAAAATTAAAAAAATCGGCCCACGGGTTGGAAAACGGACACTTAATTTTGCTGGCGTCTGTGTTCCAAACCCATAGCTGTCAGCGGGTTCGACAACCAATGCCTGTAAAATTAAGCATCAGCTGTCAAACCCGCTGACAGCTGCCGCTTCCGCCAATAAGGAGGCACTAGGGACGCGTTAGTGTCCCTAGTGCCTCCTTATTAGCGCGGGCCCTCATTTGAATACTGAATCGCGCGCCTAGGAGAGTGGCATGGGCGCGCGTTGGGCGAGCAGGCACTCGCCTCGGAGCACTGGCTCTCCCATGCAGTTTACTGAATCGGCCCAATTGTGTTCCAGTTAGCTGTGCTTGGAGTGAGTCTTCTTACACAGTGTCAAGGGCATTTCCACAAGTACACAGCAGGAGAACGTCAGTACTGTGTGGAACAGCATCTGCAGAAGCGGCAAGTAGTAGAGGGAGTGGTGTGTTGCAGGAGCTGTGTATCAGGAACACCTCTACAGTCTGACTCCTAGGCCTGTTCCGGCCTCCCTTGTGGGTGTGTAAAGTAAGTTTCTACTAAGGCTTCCCTTATACCTACCGTACACACTTTCAAAGCAAGGGCGCAATGCAGATTGCCAGTGTCATACTGCTTCATATAGTACAGATACAATGGTCAGGCCTACTGATCAGGCTTCAGCTCTGAATGTGCACAAAATCCCCTTAAAGATATTCAACCAGTGCAAGTCAGAACCTCAAAATATTATTAGAACGGCATGTGTACAATGTAGTGAACTGTAATTAGTGTTATAGGCAAATTGCTTAGCTGTTTGTCATTAAATAGCAAGCTCATGTTAATAAACTGATACCGGCAGTGTAAGGTTTTATTGTAGATTTATGTGATTCTGCATAGCACGCCATGCTCTTTGTCTGCTGCTTCTTAGGCAGGGAGTTAATGTGCTGTTAATTGACCTTTCATATGAAAGGTCAGATGGCATTTTTCTATGACCAAAAGGTATGGACAGAAAACATGGCTTGCTTGGAAATATAATAATTGACAAATGAAAGCTCACATTCCATGTACTATCACTATCATTTTTGACACTATTCTAAGCACCTTCATAGTCACAGTCGGGCCGATACAGTAAAGTTAAAGATAAAGGTAAAATAAAGATACTGTTAGCCCACGTTTGGCCGCGCGTTTTCAATGCGCTATTTTTACCCCTTATACAGTAAGGGGTAATAGCGCGTCGAAAATGCGCGGCCAACCCCCCAAAACTAATAGCACCCACAACATACAAATGCATGTTGATGGGCCTATTAGTCATTCCCACGTGATACAGAAAGCCAAATATGTAGCGAAGCCACACATTTTACTTTCAGAAATTAATGCCTGCCCAAATTAAGTGTTGGCTGTCAAACCCACTGACAGCCGCCGCTTCTGTCAAAAAGGAGGCGCTAGGGACGCGCTAGTGTCCCTTGCGCCTCCTTTTACCGCGGACCCTCATTTACATAAATTTATTTACTGGATCACGTGCCCAGGAGAGTGGCCTGGGCGAGCAAAGTTTTCTGTATTGGCCCGAGTGTCTCTAACAATGTACACAGGTCACAATAGAGTGTGACACACACCATGGCTTCTTAGTTGCAATCAATATTAAGTACACTTGGAGCAGATGAGAAGAGATGAGCACCCGCTGATCCGTTTTCTTCCATCTAGATGGCACAGGAATTCTGGCGTGAGCGCCCGCTGACCCGCTATCTTGCATGTAGAGTGAAGGTGCCCTTCATGGCCATTTTTTTGCATGCCGTCCCACCTTATGGCCCCTTGCCACTTGGAGGCGGCTTGGCTTTCGAGGGCCGACCCCTGCAACCTCGTCTCCGTGCTGGACTGCTGCGGAGTGTGGACATAAGGGAGGAAGACTCAGATGTGGGGTATGGCATGCGCTCCAAGATTTGGCTCATTATATTCGTCAGGGTGCTTATGGATGCTGTAATACTGTTTGCATCCTGGGACCGAACTGCAATCCAATGCTGCAGGATACAGTTTTGCCTTTGACCACTCGGTGCAGGCTGTGGATTTCTGCTCACAAGAGCCGAGATTGCGAGGATGATATAGGATCATCAGGATGTGGTATGGGTGCTGCAGGTGGGGCTGATGGTGGGGGTGGTGGCAGGCCACAAGGTGGTGATGGGGCATGAGGCCTCAATATAGGCATACCTGGACTGCTGGCAGAATGCACTGGGGTGCTGCTTATTGGTCTCCAGGCTGCTGGGTTGGGCATCAAAGACTCCAGATCAAGGGAAACATTCAGGTTTGTGAATGGTGGAGATTGTTCTGGTGTTTGCAGCTCCTCCTGCTCCACCTCATACTGTGTCTCTGCATCTAATAGCAAGGGCCGCTGCAATAAAGGTATGGCCTGGCTTGTCCCAGGTGCATCCCGGATGGTACCTGCCCCTTGCCAGCTGGGTCCTGGCCATTCATGGCTGGGACCAGGATGTTCTTGAAGGCGAGCTGTGGAAACAGAACAGAAAAAGAAAAACAACATATGGCTTAACAAGCTTTTAATGTTTTTGGCAGCAGAGGAGCACTTTGTGGGATTTGAAAGTGATCATCTAATGCCAATTTCTGTGTGGGTTTCACTACTGTGTTTGGGTCATTCCTTGTGAATGGCTAAAACACATAGTGAAAGACACAGTATGTGTCTAGCAGTTGCTGTGTGGGTCTTTATGGCTCATGAGAACATACCAGCCGTGACGTGTGAAGTGTCCAGCCGCGGCTCCAAGCACGTCAGGTCCCAGACGCTCCAGTAACCTCTGCTCCATTTCTGTGATGAGTGTCGGACAAGGTGCCCCTCCACCAGTTTGCTGCTGATATTTTCGCCGAGATGTTACTTTTGATTTTAATTGTGCTTTGACATCTCGATACCTGTGAGATACCTGCTCCCAAGTTCTCAGTATGACATTGTGCTGGCTGATGGTCTGGGCTATGTCATTCCAAATGTGCTCTTTTGCTGCCTTGCTGGTCTTGGCTGCTTTGTTCCCAAAGAGGTGTGCATAGTTACGCAGCACAGCTGCTATGAGCAGCTTATTCTCCTGTGCACTGAATCTAATAGCCCGCAGTCTGGGGCAGGATGCTGCCTGGCTGCCTGACGAGGGAGCCACTGCCGGTCCCGGAGGGATGTCCTCCCTGCCCTCACTCTCAGTCCCGCTTTCTTCTCCCTTCCCTTCCCTTTATCCACCTGTAATTTTGCATGTAAAAGTAAACTAGGACTTATTTGCATAAGAGCTGATTTATATGTGTAAGTTGGCAAACTTTAAAGCATGCATGCGTCAAGGAAATTAACCAATTTACCATTTAGTCCACCAGTTCACCCAGTCCTTCTCCAGATCAGTGATCCCTTCCTGGTTCTTCATCTCGAAGAAGTTGAAAAATGCGTGCATGTATCTTTTAAAATAAAAACTTAAATGTATTTTGGCCTTGTCCCACAGACCTCCCCTTTTTTACAGGCGAAAGTGAAAATACCCTTATATTTTCAACATTTTTAAAATACAGAGTACGCGAGTACAGGCTATTGATACGTGTAAATGCTAATTTTTATGCGCATAATCTTTTGAAAATTCACCTTACAGTGTATCTGCAGATAATTTTATAAAGAACCTTTTCTGTAGGTAACACACTACTTTAAATGAGGAAGGCCCTTTGAAAATGACCCTCCCTATGCCTTTCTTTATTAAATTAAAATAATAACCTGGAGGAAACGGGTCAGTGTGACATGTTATTGTTGTAAAATCATTTTTTACAATAAAAACTTGAAATTTCAAAAATTCTTTTCTTCTAAGCACTATATTACATTTTGGCCCTCTTTCTAATATTAACATTATTTTTCCCTTTTCAGTAAGGCTGATTGTCCGTGAGAAAGCATGCAGTGTGGCAGTATGGGGGCTAGTGCACTAAGGCACAGCTTCTAGAGTGTGTCACAGTGAGTGGGCAAATTCAAGGCATTATTGCCTACACCAATAGGCCTGATACTCATTGTAACGAGACTGCCCATTGCTGTGGGCCAAAGGAGCCCATCCCTTCCACAAATGCACCTAAAGGACATGAGGCTATAACACAGGCCAGAGGTAGAACTCTACCTGGACTACCCCTCCAGAGGCACCATTGGTGCCACTGGCTCTGCAGGTCACTTAAGTCTGTCCTGAAGCTGCTCCTGTGTGCACTGCAGAATCCAACTTTAACTCGGTGTCGCTTCTTTGTCCCTACATATTAACCCTTGGACATCTTCTTGATGTGGCATGGCTGATGTCCCCTCAGCAGCCCCATAAAGTCAAAACTTTAAGCAGGTGCACTTTTGATGAGAGAACAAAACTTGTAAAATTAGTACTGCAATGGCTTTGCACCTAATGTCTAACTCAAACTGACTACTCTGTGCAGACCTACATCACCTTGTTCCTGGGAAGGTCCTGTTTCATCATCGGGATTGTTCATTTATATCTCGCTTTTCCAGTCAGGTGGTTCAAAGCATGCTACAGCAAATTTCCAGGTTACCTCTCTAAAAACAAAAACTTGATTCTGATAAAAATAGAACTGCTTGGGAGAGAGGGGTGGAGCAAGATGGCTGCCTGAACTTAGACAGAGGACGCTGACCTGTTGAGTTCTTCCTCGGGTTTCCACGTCTATGATTCCTAAGCATAAGTGAAAGGTGAGGATTTTCCCCGCCGAACCCTCTCAACTTCCATCAGGAGACTATCACCTCCTTTGTCTCTGGTATGCCCGGATGTCCAGAGGAATTCCCCACTGCAGTTTCCACTAAGGGAGACTGCCAAGGGAAGAGGTTTCCCTTAGTCTTTGGGAGTAGGATCTACTGCCGGTGCAGCGCTCCAATCACTCCGAGGAATGATGACGCATTCTGAGCGCCTATTGTGGAAACGCGGGTAGTGGTTCCATCTCTGGTGTTTTCATGTGCCCCTAGGCCCCGATACCACCTCAGAGGAGCTCCGGCAAGCACTGAGGCAGGTGAGAGATGCCCCAGCATGGGCTGAAGATGGAAATGATGACCTTAACCACAGCCACACCTGTACGCAGCAGAAAGAGACCCAAACAATGCAATGTTGGTCTCATGAGTGGTCCTCCAACTACTCCAAGCCCTTTCGGACCTGCCGCACGGAGCAGCAACTGCAAACAGGGTAGACAGTGGTCAGAGGATGAAGACATCGAAGATGAAGACTTGAAGTGAGACAAGACTCAGGATATGTGAAGTGGAACATCACTCTGGATACGAAGTAGTCGAGACTTCGAAACATGAAGAAATGCAATCTGGATACGTGGAGTGAAGAGGAACTCTGGTCACGTATATGAAGGCCATGAGTTGCTTGAAGATAACGGAGTCGGTACTGGACATCACGCGCCCTAGCTGGACTGGTCTCAGACCACGCAGGCGATGTGCCCTACACAGCCGGGGTAGGTTGGTCGCGGACCATGCTAGTGGTTCCCCACACAGGGAAGATAGGAGATGAATTGAAGACTCCGACGAAGCCTGTTCCAAAATGCACCCTGCACAGCTGATAAAGGCCAGGCAGGGCCACACCGGAATGGATCGGATAAGACTTCATTCGTGAAGTTGAGCAATCTGAGGATCCAGGCAAGGTTCACAATGCGAGGGGATGCCTCTACGACGAAGGTGAAAATAAGAAGCTGGAACCCCTAGGAGACTTGTGCTGCCAGGACAAAGATCAACCGGGAAAAGAAGACATCAAGACAAGACAACTGGAGACCTTGAAGAGATGAAGACAAAGACGTAGCGTGAGGACATCACGAAGACACAGGATCCTACATAAAACAAAGTGCCTTGAGAAGCAGATGACAAGAAGTCCTAAGGAGGATTGGCTCCTTGCGAAGGCAAGGAAGGAATGAAGACAAGACCTTTTTATAGGCAGAAGAGGCGACTCCCTCGATGACATCACTGGTGGACCTCCTCCCTCACTGTTCCTTTAAATATGAAAGGAAGAGCCGGCCTCGCCCCATAGGAGAAAGCAAGAAGCAGTACAGGACCCTGGAGAGCGGCCCTGCTACACAGGAAGATGCCGAGCTGAACCAGGAGCTGAAGATAGATCTCAGAGCAGGCCCTGATGTCCTAGGCAGCTTTCTGCCACTGAAGGCGAACCAGAGGCAGCCTCCGGACGCAGGCAAGTCCGGGGATACAGGCCTTTTCCTTTCAGAGGAACCAAAGGTATGTTGGTGGCCTCCGGGCCACATGGGAAGCTGTAGGTGGCCTCCGGACCGTACCGGGTGTTACAGTGCAGCTCCTGCTGCATGGTAAGGGTGCCGGTGGCCTCCGGGCCATGCCGGGTGGTACAGCGTGGCTCCAGCCGTGAACAGAGAACAAGGGCAGCCTCCAAGCTGCAGTAACGCGGCTCCTGCATCAGCGGCTCTGGGTCGCGAGGGTAGAAACAGAAGGGAGGAAAAAAGGTGAAGATACTGCTCAAACAGGGCAGAATCGCAACAGCGCCTGTGTGGGAGAGGGCTAAGGAGTCTGCAGTGCCGTTGGGCCCTTTCATTCTGGCCGGTGTGAGTCCTCTCGAACCGTCAGCAAATTCTAGCAGAGTGGCCATATTGATTTTTTTCAGTTTCTCAGTTTGGTTCTTCTTCTAACCCTGCTGCTTTTGGCTCCTCGGCGGATTTGGCTCTGGGTGAGTTGGTCTCTAAATTTAAAAAACCTGCGGTGGTTACTCTGGACACTGTTTGGGATATTATGGAGCACTTTGCTAAAATTCTCAGTGTTTCTACCTCCAAGATTGATTCTATATTGTCTAAATTGAAACCTCAAGTTATCTAATCACGAGTCTTGAATTCAGGATATTGAAGTGCAAATTGACTCCATATCATGGGACTTGGGGAAAATTCAAGCTGTTCAAGCCACTACTATCCAGGAGCATGGATCTATGTTACATCGTATTGAGTTTTTTTGAAAACTCTTCACATAGATTAAATTTGCACTTCTTAAATTTTCCCAAATTTGTGGGAGAACTGCCTCTGAATACACTTAAAAGATATTTTCTTGAGGTGTTAAAAATTCCTCAGGATAAATTTCCTTCTATAAATAAAATGTATTTTTCTCCATCTTCATCTCGCTCCCCTAATTCAGCTAAGAATGCTCAAGGCAATTTACCTGATTTGACCAAGTTCTTGGAGACATCTACTTTAGTGATAATTGATTATGTTACTCTTCTAGTTTCCTTTATAGCTGATTTTGATGTTTGGCTCGTGATGACTTCTTACTTTCAGAATTTGGATGTAGAATTTCATGGTCAGAAGATCTGAATTTTTCCCAACACATCAGCAGAAGAGGGGGGTTCTTGGCTTTGAGAAAAGAAACGCTGGATATTGGGGCTACCTTTACATTGCATTACCTTGTAAATGTTTTGTTAAGTATCGTTCTAATTTTTTTGTCTTCTTTCCCCCAGAATAGCTTAAGTCCCTTTTAACTGCCATGAAAGTTTCATCCCCCCCCCCCTTTCCCCAGTGCCCTAATATCCTGCATTTATTTCGGGCATGATCTCTAGCTAATGCCTTGCTTCATTATTTTTTCTTTTTCTCCTGTGTACTCTCTGCTCCGTCTTTGTTTCTTAATATGATCAGGATGTAAAAGAATTATATTATCTTCCTTCTTTTTATGTATATCTTCATTTAGTTTTGTTACTTGACTCCTGTATTTTCCATACAAAGTTGTGTGCTTTGTTTATAAAAATAAAATAAAATAGAACTGCTTGATTCTACAGCCCATCTGCGGTAAAACACAGAGCTCTGTTCTAGGGTTACTGCCAGCAGATATTGAAGTTTGCTACTCCACTTACAATGCCAATGCAGCAGCTGATTATCCACTTTTTATGCAGCTTCAATACTTATTAGATATCTTTTGCATTTCTTTAGTCTATTTATATCCATTTGTACTGCTGACATGATTAGTTTGATCTTACCAATAATCATCTCTAATGATTTGGATAAGGTCTGGTCTCCTCTCCTTTATATAAATCCAACACAAATGCTGGTAGTGAGTAATACAGTCCCAAACACTTCATTCAGGTATATAAGTATTTAGTTTCATTTATTCAGAAATTGGCAACTCCATTGTTATAAAGCATAGTTTTTCATGCACACGGGGTCCCCCGACACGGTCCCCCGATTCGGACCCGAGTGATTGAACATAGATCAAATATAAAACATTCCCGCAACTTGGCCCCTCTAGTTGATCATTGGTTAACACATTCTCACACAATATCTGACTTGTTCTTTTTTGTCTTAGAAATTGTTACACCCTCAATGCGTGGTGGTGACTTTGACATTTTATTGACACGTTGTGAACAAAGGTGGATATATCGTTTAGATTGTGTGACACCGAAGGGCCTCAACAAAGAAATCGAATGGTTTCATTTTACATGATTTTGATAGGCTGCAGCTGTCACATCTCCATCTGTGATTGGTTGGCTTTTCCTCTTCTCTGATTGGTTTGCAAAATCTGGTTGGCGCGAGTTTTGACAGCTTTTAAGCTGGTTCGGAACTTTGCTTGAATGCACTCCATGCCAGGAACTTAAGAACTCCGTCTAAAGGTAAAATGTATGCGTGCACTAATCTGTACTGTTTCTGTACCATTACCATTTCTTATACAGTCCTTTGTAATTTATTTTTAGATTTTCCTGTTTAAGTTTATGGGCATCCCTCCCGACGCAGCCGCTGGCGAAACACGGGACCGTGTCGGGGGACCCCGTGTGCATGAAAAAACTATGCTTTATAACAATGGAGTTGCCAATTTCTGAATAAATGAAACTAAATACTTATATACCTGAATGAAGTGTTTGGGACTGTATTACTCACTACCAGCATTTGTGTTGGATTTATATATAACCAGTTTGAATGCTGGCCACGGCTCGGTTGTTTGTGGTTTGTTCTCCTCTCCTTTATGTCATAAAAGCCAATCTACCAAATGAAAGATCAAATTAGCGAAGTTTAAAGCGTGATTGCAACACAAAAGGTATAGCAAGTTATTAAAATGTCCTTTCATTGTCCCCAGATCACACTCTGCTATCCCTCAGCAACCTGCCTGGCCTGCTGAGATTTTAAATCTCTCCTTAGTGATCTGAGAACAGAGAGGAGCTGTCCAGCATGATTGGCATGCAGAGAGAGAATGCCAAAGGCCAGCCCAGCTGCTCCAGTGCTCCAAGTTTTATATCTCTTCTGTCCCTCAGTTGTCGCCTGACATGATTTAACAACTGTAATTCCTTATTTAACCATGTCAAAGGTTTTTAGGAAATTGACTGTATTTCAGCAGCGTTATATTTCTTCTTGATTAGAGAGTGGTTAAAATGATTTTAAACCAAGACAGCAAAATAAAACAGTAATACAATCAATAAAAGGTGCTTAAAACATTCCTTCTATTAGGTAATGGCATTTAAAATATCCCAAGCTTGTAACAGCACTTAGGATATGCCCAGAAATCAATGCGCTAAATTACTTATTGAACTAGTTAATCTGAACATTGAGCTTTGTATATGTATATTGATAAAAGAAGCTTCAGAAACCCTGAGAGCAAGAGCTTCATTGTCACAGACATGTCTCCCTCTACTGGAACAAAAATCCGAGCCGAAACAGAACAAAAGGAGGAAGGAGAAGCAGCTGCCCAAGTTCTGCCCTGGCATATGCTGAAGCTTTACATTCCTGTAGAACATTTGGGGTATTTTTTTAGATAACAGGCACATTTTTTTATATAATTACTGGAGGCTTAACTAAAATGCTCTGCAGAGATACAAACTCCAGTCTTATAACAAGTGTCTTCACGGAACTAGTTCAGGGTTTTATTTCCAGGAGGCTGAATCTTCCTTCTTTGCCAATGGTCATTACATCATTGTGCCCCCAAAATTGCCAAGCTGCAGGGCAGGTTCTTGAGCTCAGTCAAAAGGCCAAAAAGGGATCGTCCTCTCCTAATGCACTTGGGTCCCAGCCAAGAAGACAGAGAGCTTTTCTTCAATCTGGAGGGAACTCCGACTACCAGAGCCTACAAAAACATGACCTTTATGCGAAATCAACAGCTTGGCATCAGTTAACGGCACTGTTGTACTGGTTGAGGTGAACAGCTGATATGCAAAAGCAAAACTAGATTTCATTCTTCCATGTCTTCCCTACCTTGGAAATCTAATTGTGATGGCTGCCCAGAATAGTGGTAGGAATATAGGAGACTGTGACCCTTTCCTGCAGGACTGAAAGCACAGTGCACAGCCATTATTATACATTTATTTATTTAAACAGAATGGAGGTAATTTTCAAAAGGTTTTATGAGCATAAATAGGCTTTTGAAAATTGCTACAATATGCTATTTTTACACGCGTAACTCCTTTCAAAATTCACTCTCTTGGGGGGTAACTTTCAAAGGCACTTCTATGCAGAACTTATGTATGTAAGCAGCTTTGGTAGAATAGCCCCAGCACGTATGCCTGTAAAAGTACTCAAGGAACATGATTTTGCATGTACTTTTACATGCATCCTAAATAGATCTCTTAGGGACGAAGTTGGGGCAGGATCGCGATTTATGTGCGTATTAAATAGGCATTCTAAGGGTGGGGGCAGGATTCAAATTTGCATGCATGCTTTCCGTTTTAAATCCACATCCATAAAATTACACCTGCTCTGGAGGTGTACATATTATAGTGCATATATATATGGTGGAGTTCTACTAGCAGCATGTTATTTTAGAACACGTTTATTTGCTGTGTAACCTGCATTATTTTAGAACATGATTATTTGTTGTGTTATCTGCCTTATTTTAGAACATATTTGCTGTATTATCTGCATTATTTAGAACACGTGTATTTGCTGTATTAGCTGCATTGTTAATTTAGTACACATTTATTTGCTGTGTTAGCTGCATTGTTATTTTTGAACATGTTTATTTGCTGTTACCTGCATTATTTTAGAACATTTATTTGCTATTACCTGCATTGTTATTTCAGAACATTTTTATTTGCTGTGTTATAATTATTATCTTAGAACACGTTCATTTGCTGTGTTATCTGCAGTTATTTTAGAACATGTTTATTTGCTGTGTTATTTGCATAGTTATTTTAGAAGTTTTATTTGCTGTTACTCGCATTGGTATTTTAGAACTTATTTCCTGTGTTATCTGCATTATTTTAGAAAATGTTTGTGCTGTGTTACCTGCATTGTTATTTATGAATGTTTATTTGCTGTTACCTATATCATTATTTTAGAACATGTTTAATTGCTGTATCTGCATTATTATTTTAGAACATATTTATTTGCTGTGTTACCTGCATTTGTTATTGTAGAACGTTTATTTGCTGTGTTACCTTACCTGCATTATTTTAGAATGTTTATTTG
Organism: Rhinatrema bivittatum; assembly: GCF_901001135.1. Taxonomy (NCBI): domain Eukaryota; kingdom Metazoa; phylum Chordata; class Amphibia; order Gymnophiona; family Rhinatrematidae; genus Rhinatrema; species Rhinatrema bivittatum. The sequence goes on from NC_042621.1 coordinate 42,744,891, forward strand.
CTGTTATACATAGTTATTTTAGAACATGTTTATTTGCTGTGTTATCTGCATTGTTCTTTTACAATGTTTATTTGTTGCTTGTATGTAATTGCTGCATGGCATGTGATGCTCATGCCAAGTGATTCCTGGAACTATTGAGTGGGAGATAAGTCAAAGTAAATAAATAAATGTATGCCATGCCAAGTGCTGCGCACACCTACAAATTTTATGCTTTGAAAATTCTGGCTATCGTCTGTGAGTAAAAAGTACCTGCAGACTTCCACCTATGTAGGCTGTTTGAAAATGACCTTCCCTATCCATTAAAATATAACCACAATCACTAAAACATCTCTTGCCACACTGCCCTTCTGTCTCTGATTCCCTGGCTTCTCTTCACTGATTTCCAATTAGACACTACACTCGATTTAATATCTTGGCTCTTACATATTTGCATGGCAGGGTGCTCACATACTTTTCTTCTTTGATTTTTTGCTACCTCTAAATCTGAGCACTATGCTCCAAACATAGGACTCTCCTCATGATTCCCTGTTCCAAATAAGTCTCTTCTCATTTTTATGAATTCTAGTGTCCATCCCTGCCCCTGGCCTCTAGAACAAACTACTCCCCACACCCTGCAATATTAAGGACTTTTCTTATCTGCCTATCTCCTGCTCTCATCGTACTTCAATCCAACATTTCCATCAATTTCTCTTTTTTTTTTCAGATCCATTTTGCCTTAATTTTGTATGTAGCTCCATCTTTGCTTGCCTTCCATTCCTAATGCTGGCAATATCTTAAAATGCACCAAATAAATAAATATGTAAATAAAATATAGAAATTCTAAGGGCCTGAGATGCTGTAACCAAAAAACATTTTCTCTAGCCATGGAAAACTTGTTTTTTTGTAAGCAAAATTTTTAGCAGTTTGATTTATGTTTGTAAACAGAACTAACTGATCCTATTTGGTTCTAATTTAAAATTTTTAAAAACATGGCTCTTTGAGGTTGCATTTAAGGATTCATTTTTTTCTGAGCTCCTCTGTATATTATTTTAGTGTTTTTTTGTTTTAGTCTTGATAAATGTACATACTATGTATGCTTTTAATCTGTAAACCATTCTGTTCTCTTATGGAATAACAGTATATAAACTTTTTGTAAATAAATAAATAGGTCTGCAGCAAAAGTCCCTGAGTTAAGGACCTAAATATTGTGAAGGCTCACAGCCCGTGCTGACCTGGGTGCCGCTCCGCTGCCTCCAGCTCAGGCCCCTCGCGAGTCCTGGATATCCCTGGAGTCCCTCAGTCGCACAGGACTCCCTTGGTTCAGGTCTCCGCTGGCCCTGGTTTTGTGGGGCTTCTGGGTTCTCTTTGAATGGAGTGGGGTTGAAGCAGTCCCCCAACCCCCAAAGATAACACAGAGAGAGAGAGGTTCCTCAAAGCAATTTTATAAAGCAGAGTAGCTGAATCTGTTACATTGGCTCCGTCCCCTCAGGAGCTGAACAAATGACCCTGCCCCCACTCTCCAGCAGTCTAACCCCTTAACACATGTGCTGGAGCAAAGGTACTGTTTGAGCCCCCCCGGCTCTCCAGTTCACCAGCAAACACCCCTGCCCTAAATTCCCTTAGGGTACAGATTATCCATTTCCCTTTTCTGGCCAGGCTATACCCATGAGACAGCTGGAGGATCCCTCTCCCCCAGAACCTACCTCCATTTCCTCCTCTACCTTCTTGCTTCCTGGCACTGGCTTTTTCTGGCCACTGCCGCTACCTAGGCACGCCCTCTTCTTCTGGCTCCCTAGGCTCACCTGTGTGACTCATTAGTCCAAGTCTGCCACCTGTTCTCCTCCAGGCTCTCCCCACAGCTCAGGTGGTGGTTCTAGGAACCTGGGACTTGTAGTTTCTCGCCCTCACCTGCGCCCCCTGCTGGCTGGAGGGTGCATTCCCGAGCTCTCTCCGAGGAGAGAGCAGCTACCTTTTTGCTCTCCTTCAGGGGAACCTTTTTTCTCTCTTTCAGGGGCCTTTTCCCCTGGTTCTTCTCCCCTAAGCAGGGGAGAATCTTTCCCTTTCCCCCGAGGAGGTTGAGCTCCCTGCGGCTGCTTCTGCCTCACCCCAGGTAAGCCACTTTTTTTTCACCCTTTTTGCTGAGGTTTTTCCCAGGCAAGGCGCCTGGGTGGGGCAGGGTAGCTGCGGTTTGCTCCTTCTCCCTCCCCCGTTTTTTCTTTTTCTTTGTTCCTCTTTCTTTAGGGTTTACTAGTTTGTTCTGTTTTGTTCCTTTGTTTGTTGTTGGCTGTTTGTTTGTAGGCTCGTGTGGTTTTTGTTTGTCAGTTTGTTTGCTATTTGTTCTTTGCTAGTTCTGTTTTGTTCATTTGTTTGTTGCTGGCTGTTTGCTTGTAGGCTCGTGTGTTTTTGTTTGTCAGTTTGTCCGCTGTTTGTTCTTTGAAAGTTTGTTCTGTTTTGTTCGTTTGTTTGTTGCTGGCTGTTTGCTTGTAGGCTCGTGTGTTTTTTGTTTGTCAGTTTGTTTGTTCCTTGGTTCCTTTGCTGTGTTGCTTGTGGTTTCTTTGGTTTTTTTGGTTGTGCTGGTTTCTTTTGTGTTTGCTCCTTAGTTCGTAGTCCCCCTTCCCCCTCCCTTATTTTTTCTTGGTTTCCCTTCCCCATATTGCTTTCACTGCAGTGCACAGTACCACTTTAGGCCTGTGCACCACTTTTTCCAGCTGAGCCTTACTAGGCCTCTTGAGTCTCCTGAGCTTTTTCCCTTCCTTGCCCAACCCTCCCTTCCCTCCCCCCCCCCCCCCCCACTGCCAGGGCCTGCCCCCCCACCCTGGTTTTCCCCTTTCCCCCTCCCTATCCTTTTGTTTTTTTAGTTCTACTTTACTCACCTCACGCCAACTCGGAAGGCTGCGGGTCCCAGCAGAGGCGCATCCTTACCGGCAACATTAGGGCTGTTCCAGTGGGTAGAGGCCCCCCCTTCTGTCATCACCGGCGGCACCATCAGCGCCTCGGGCACCTTCTGAAAGCTGTCATGCCTCGTAAGGGCCCAGCGAGATGGCAAAACAAGGCCTCCACAAAGCCTAAGCTCCACCGAGTCGTGGAGCCCGCGCAGCCAGTGGAAGACCCGGATGTTGCGCCGGAACTTGAAAGTCTGGGTGAAGGACCCTCCAAGACATTCAACAGACCACCTGAGGTTAGGACCTCGCAGCTCCTTAAAAAAGTGCAGTGGGCCCATCGTCTGGGTCAGGCGGCAGCAGAGGCGGCTTCCACTGCGCCATATACAAGCGCGGCACCGGCCGCAGAGGTGCTCCCTCCTGAGACGGAGGTCTCCATGGGAGTCCAGCGTCTGGGTCCGACGGAAAAAGACAGCGCTCCCTCTGCACCATGCCCGAGTGAGGCGCCAGCCGTAGGGGCGCTCCCTCCTGAGAAGGAGGGCTCCATGGGGGTCCGACGTCTGAGCCGGTCTGCGACGGACAAGCCTCCCTCTACACCGTGTACAAGCGAAGCCCCGGCAGTAGCGGCACTCCCCCCTGAGAAGGGGGACTCCATGGGCCACGTCATCTCCCACCAGCCGTCTCGGGCTCAGGTGGCGCCATCTGCATTGCGATGCCTAAGACTGTTACTACTTAATCTAGGCACTAATAGCGAGGGTGGGTCGGCCCCCGGCCCTCCCTCAGCCAGTGACTTACCTGCCCACGAGGGGCCTCAACGCTCCAGCTGGCCCCCAAGGGCCCGTGTCCCGGCGCCCTCCTCCCCGTCAGCCGCTGGCCTCCTGTTGGGAGATGCGAGGGGCTGGAGGTGGCCCCGACCCCTCCCTGCCGCCGCATCTCAGTGGCGCTGGTAGGCGGAGGCGCCGAGGGTATTCATGATGATGCTCAGGGAGGGGGAAGAGGAAGGGGAAAACTAAGTGGGCGGAGCCAGTCCCGGGTACGCCTCCTGCGGTCGCTAGGTCGTACGCGGCCGTCGCGGCCAGTTCCCCCCCCGCCCCCCCTGTTGGCGATGGTTCGAGCAGGCCACGCCCCCCGATCCTGCGCGTCATCACTGGGGGACGATGCGGCCTCAGTAGACAACACGCCGTCCGGTGCGAGATACTGGCCGTGGCCGGCATACAGGAATACGCACTGGCGGCGGCACAAGTGGTCGGGGCGGAGAACGTCCACTCGGCCAGTAAAGAGAGCGGCAGAGCGGTCATTTACTTTCGCTCCCTGGCTGCCACTCGTAAAGCCCTGGTCACCGGGCTCATAGTCGATGGATTGTACCACTCCCTGGAACCACTGGACGCACTGGGGGTACGTGTGGTCTTATCAAACGTCCCGCCGTTCCTGACAGAGGCCGCGCTGAGGCAGCAGCTCAGCGTCCTGGGGGACCTGCGCTCCTCGATCACGGTCCTGCCCCTGGGGTTCAAGTCCGCGGCGATGAGGCACGTGGAGTCCCATAGGAGGCAGGCGTGGCTCGTCCTTCCCAGAGGGACAGACAGTATAGAGGGTTGGTTCCCTGTGTGGGATGGGGACCGCTCCTATAAAATTTTCTACACTACTATGAAGGACCGGTGCTTCCTCTGTAAAGAGGCCGGGCACCTTCGGAGGGACTGTCCTCGGAAGCGGGGTCGCGTCCCTCCGGAGAGCGTGAGTGCCGCCCCTGCGGCCGGTCCTCCCGGAGCCGCAGCGCTCCCGAGCGGTACCCCGGACGCCAGGGCCCCCTCATCCCCGGAGATGCCTTCTGTCGCCTCGGCTCCACGTGTTGAGCCTCCGCTGCCGCGAGCTGCGCCGCCTCGGCAGGGCTTTGCGGGACTCTCCACTGTCGCCGGTGACGGCTGGCTCCCCACGTGCGTCCTCGGGTACCGGAGACTCCACGGGCGACGCTGGTACTGGAAGTGGCGGCCGGGAGAAGCGCGCAAAGCCGCCCCGTGCTGGCCGAGTGGATGGTGCTCCGCCCTCCTCGGACGGCGGGTCTGAGGCTGCGGGGCCTCCGCCGAAGAAGGGGAGTGGTGCTCGCGCTCGCCAGAAGGGTACCACAGCCGGAGAGGCTGCTCCACGAGACCCTCCCCGTTCTAAGGTGGTCGCCTCGGACTTAGCCCGGGAGAGGGATGGGGAGGCAACGTCGAAGGGGGAAGTGGGTGAGGGAAGTGTAGCATCTAGTGTCCTGCCTCCAGCGGATTGTGTGGGGCAGAGTGATTCCTTGCCTGCTCCCCTTCCATCCGCTGGCTCGCCCAGAGCGAGGGGACTTTCCGAGGATGGGTCGGAGGCTGCACCGCTGGACCCTCCCTGCTCCAAGATGGACACCTCGGCCTTAGACCGGGAGGAGGACGGGGCGGCAACGTCGAAGGGGGAGGTGGGTGGGGAAGTGTAACATCTAGTGTCCTGCCTCCGGCGGATTGTGTGGGGCAGGGTGCTTCCTTGCCTGCTCCCCTTCCATCCGCTGGCTCGCCCAGGAAGAGGAGATTTCCCGAGGATGGGGCGGGCTCCGGGGTCGCCGCAGGGGGGCCGACTTGGTCCTTCCATTCTGAGGCCGGCACCTCCAGCCCGAAGAGGAGGGCTCCGCCACGCATCTCAGGCCTGCCTGCCTTCGACGAGTCGGGGGCTCCTCGGCAGGACTGGGATGCGGATAGCTTCTTAGAACTCGTCTGCGGCGGACCCCTGGAGTCTCCCTTCCCCTTCACCCCCCTTCTGGACCTCCCCCTATATAGTCCGCTTCCCGCTGACGGCTCCGATGAGGCACCTGTTGTTCCATCGCCCTCTCCTCACCCGACGCCTGCAGTGGTCACGCCCTCCGGGGCTGTGTTGGAGGGGAGAGGACGGCCTCCGGAGCCACCGGTGGGTGGATCTGAAAGCGGCTCGGAACCCTTAGCGGGGTCTCAGAGTGGACATGTGCAAGCGGGAGAGGATGCAGGTGGAGAGGCGATCCCCCACTCCACTCCAGAGTGTTCGGCGGTTCCTGCCGCTGCAGTGGTTTCCATCCAGATGGAGTTGGACATGGTAAACCTTTCCCACTGCTCCTCTCTGCCTACTGGCTTGTTGGATGCTGCCCCAGGCCCCAGGCCCCAGGGGGAGGTCCAGTTCCCAATCCAGGGAGGTTGGGAATGAAGGTCGTTCCCGGATGGGAGGGCCGGCGGATTCCGCTGTGTCCCGCGGCCTCCCGGGATCCCTCATTCCCTTGGCTGAGCCGACCCTCCTCCTGTCACCCGAGGAGGTGCTCGGCCAGCCTGACGGGCTGGAGAAACAGGACCGGCATGGGGCGGGCGACCCCTTGTAAGTTGCCGCCCCGTGCGACCGTTTCCATTGCCGATAGAGAATGGCTCTGACATTCGGCACGCTGAACGTCTGCGGCTGCAGGGGGGGTCTCCGGAGGCACTGGGTGCTCTCCTTCCTTGAGGCGGGAGGGTACTCGGTGTCCTTCCTTCAGGAGACCCTATCCACCCCGGAGACCGAGGCGGCTTGGCTCCTGGGGTGGCGCGGCAGGGTGGAGCTCAACCACTCCGTCGGGCGATCCGGCGGGGTGGCCATCCTGCTGGCGGAATCCCTGCAGGCCGAAGTGCTGGATGTCCGACCTGTCGTGGCCGGTCGTATGCTTCACCTCTGGGCCCGGATCGAGGGCTGCACGATTAACCTGGTTAACGTGTATGCCCCGACCGCCGGACCCGAACGTGAAGCGTTCTTTCGCCGGATGTCGGCCTACGTGGACGCCCTGGATGCCGACGAGGAGGTCGTGCTCGGGGGTGACTTTAATTGCACCCTCGAGCGCGGCGACCGTACGGGGAGCGTTCGGCACCCCGCCTCGTCGGCCGTCCTCAGGGAGGTGGTCCACCGCCTGTCCCTGGCTGACGTCTGGCGAACGCACCACCCCGGGGCATCCGACGGCCACACCTTTATCAGGGTGCGGCTCGGACGGGTGTCTCGCTCTCGGATCGACCGTTTTTATTTCTCCTTCGGGTTGATGTCACGAGCCCTTTCTAGTGCCAATGAGGTGGCGGCCTTCACGGACCACCACGCGGTGACCGTGAGGGTGAGGTTCGACCCGGTCGGGCCTCGTGCTGCCTATTGGCACTTTAACAACTCGCTTTTAGAGGAGAAACGGCTCGTGACGGCGGTCCGGGAGTTTTGGGGAGACTGGCGCGAGCTCGAGGCGGACTTCCCCTCGCTCGCCGACTGGTGGGATGTGGGGAAGATCCGTCTCGGGCTTCTCTGTCGACAATATGCTAGGGACGTTAACGGGGAGCGGCGTCGCGAGACGGAGCGGCTCAAGGGGGAGCTGCTCGCTCTCGAGGCGGAGCTCCCTGACGCCGAGCACCAGCTGCAGGCGGAGTATGAGGAGAAGAAGCGCACCCTTCGGGCCCTCGAGGAGCGGCGAGGCCGAGGGGCTTTTGTACGCTCGCGAGTCCAGTTCCTCCGTGAAATGGACTGCAGCTCGCGCTTCTTCTACGCACTTGAGAAGAGGAGGGGGAAGAAGGGGCGGATGACGTGTTTACTCTCCGCCGACGGAACCCCCTTCACGGAGCCGGAAAAGATCAGGGCGAGGGCACGGGACTTTTACTCTGCCCTCTTCTCTCCGGACCCTGTCGATCCGAATGCCTGTAGGGACTTGTGGGATGGCCTTCCCGCGCTCAGTCAGCGCGACAGGGAGAGGCTGGAGAAGCTCTTCACTCTGGCCGACCTCTCTGCCGCGCTGGGTCAGATGCCCAACAATAAAACACCGGGCATCGACGGACTGAGCGTTGAGTTCTTTGCCCATTTTTTTGACCTCCTAGGACCTGACCTCCTGCGGGTCCTAGAGGAAGCCTGGGAGAATGGCGCCCTTCCCCTCTCCAGCCGTCGCGCGGTGCTGACCCTCTTGCCCAAGAGCGGGGACCCGCGCGACATGCGGAATTGGCGTCCGCTCTCCCTGCTCTGCACGGACTACAAGATCTTGGCCAAAGCGATGTCCAGCGGCTGGGGTCTGTGCTGGCGAGTGTGATCCACCCCGATCAGTCCTACACCGTCCCGGGCCGGACCATCTTTGACAACATCTTTTTGGTCCGGGACCTTCTTCATTTTTGCCGTAGGGCCGGTCTGTCGGTAGGTTTTTTGTCCCTTGATCAGGAGAAGGCCTTCGACAGGGTGGATCACACGTACCTCATGGGAACCCTCCAGGCATTCGGATTCGGCCCCCGTTTCACGGGTCTTCTCCGTGTCCTGTACTCTTCTGCGGAGTGCCTTGTTAAGGTCAACTGGTCCTTGACGGCGCCTCTGGCATTCGGTCGAGGAGTACGTCAGGGGTGCCCGCTCTCCGGTCAGCTCTACGCCCTGGCCATCGAGCCGTTTCTGTGTCTTCTGCGCAGGCGGCTCGTTGGCTTGGTGCTGCGGGCGCCGGAGATGCGGATCACCCTGTCGGCGTACGCTGACGACGTGCTCCTCGTGGTCCGAGACCCACTTGATTTGGAGAGGGTGCGAGCCTGCCAGCGGGTTTATTCATCCGCATCCTCGGCCCGAATCAACTGGGTCAAAAGCTCCGGACTTTGGGTAGGGCCGCAACGGGTGGACCCTCCCCCTAGCCAGATTGCTAATTTTTCGTGGGGCAGGGGGACCCTGAAATATCTGGGTGTCCACCTCTCCGCTGCGAAGTCCGCGGCCCCGGCGAACTGGAAGGAGTTGGAGGAGAAGATCGCAGTTCGTCTGGGGGCGTGGAAGGGTCTCGTAAAGCTCATGTCCTTCCGAGGGAGGGCCTTGGTGGTGAACCAGCTGGTGTCCGGCATGCTGTGGCACCGGCTGGCCGCCCTGAGGCCTCCCTCGGAGTTCATCTCCCGGACCCAGAGGAAGTTGCTGGACTTCTTCTGGGCCGGGGGGAAGCACTGGGTCTCCGCGGGTGTCCTGGGGCTCCCCCTCGGGGAAGGAGGGCAGGGGGTGGTGGACATGAGATGCAAGGTCCACACCCTGCGGCTCCAGGCCTTGCGGAGGTTCCTGTACGCAGACCCGCCTCCGCAGTGGCGCCCGCTGGGGGCCTTTTTCCTCCAGCACGTGGGCGGGTTGCGGTACGACTGGCAGCTCTTGATAATCAACAGGGAAGTGTACGCACGCGACTTCCCTGCGCTGCCACTCTTCTACCAGGACATTTTCAAAGCCTGGAGTGTGGTCTCCGGAACACGAGACCCCTCGGCGCCCCTGAGTTTGGATACTCCGGCAGAGCCCCTTATTCACAACCCCGCTCTGGTTGTGAATGCCCTGGAGTCCCCTCAGGTGCGCCGATGGCTCATAGCGTCCGGAACCACACGGGTCGGAGATCTCCTGAGCACTGACCGGCGATGTTGGGTGTCCCCAGAAGCGCTGGCCCAGCGTATGGGCATGGGGCACCCGTACGTAGCCGGTCACCTGCTCAGGGAGATACGGGGCCTTTTTACCCCCCGGCCCCTCCAGCCCGTCCGAGGGGGTCCTTCAGGCCGGGAGTCCCCACCCCTGCCCATCCCTACCCCTGTTCTCCCGGACCTGGTAATTGGCCCCCCGACTCTACAAGGACCCCCTCGACCTCCCTGTCCCCCTTCCCGCAGCCTAAGCAGGCTGCAGGAGCTGCGGCAGGTCCCTTTCCAGGACGCCACAAAGACGGCCCTCGCAGACCTGGTGCACCACTGTGTGCACCGGGACTCTCTCTCCAGCCGCTCGGACACCCCCTGGCGGAGAGTGTTGGGCGATGCGCATGGACCCCGGTGGGAACAGTTTTATTCGGAACTGATTCCGAAGCCAACCGGGGACCTGAGCTGGCGCATCGCCCATGGGGCCGTCGCGACTGGCAGCCTGCTGGCATGCATCAGGGGTACGGAGGGGGGTTGCAGTTTCTGCGGGGAAGAGGACTCGCTGGAACATATCTTCCTGCGATGTCCTCGCCTTTCACCCTTCCTCGCGGAGCTGAAGGCCCTCCTCCTCCACTTCTGGCTGCACTTCAGCCCTCACCTTTTTCTCTATGGCTGCACCACACCTGGAAATAAGCGGTTGAGGGCTAGGAGCAACCTTGTCAACTACCTTCTGGCCACTGCCAAATCTGTCATCCATCGGACCAGGCTTGTGGCGTTGGATGGTGGCAGCCCGGATGACTGCACGGCCTTCTTCCGCAGTGTGGTGCGGGCCAGAGTGGGGGCTGAGTACGCCCACGCTGCGGCCACGGATACGGTGCCATTGTTCATCTGGCGTTGGGCGGTGGCCGACGTCCTCTGCTCGGTTCGGGATGGACCCCAGCCTGCACTCACCGTCCACATTTAGGCCTTTTGTTTCGGGCAGTAGCGCACGCCCTTCAACAGAAGCGCGTGTACGGGAGCAGTGAGGCATTCCCGCCCCTAGGTAGCTACGAGCCTCGGGGTCCCGCTTGGGCGACCGGGAGCAACCCCGAAGCCCCCCGCCAGGGTTACGGTTTCCCTTCCCTTCCCTCTTTCCCTCTTTCCCATCAGCGCCATTCTGAGGCTCACAGGTGCATGCCTGGCAGTGGCCCCCCCCCCCCCCCCCCCCCCGTCCCCTCACCTTTCTCCCAAGCCTCTGCGCAGGGAGTGTACCTCTTTGGTCAGCTGCGTCACATCTTTGTGATTTTGTTCAGGCCTTTCTTCTGTGTTCCCTGCGGGATGCAGGGCACAGTTATTTGACTATTTCGGTGGGAGAGTGGGCTGGTGCCCCTCTCCCGGGCATTTTTCTGTACGGTCTGAAATAGGCCCCCTGCTGGCTGGCTCACAGGTGCATGCCTGGCAGGGGCCCCCCCCCCCCCTCCCCTCCCCTTTCTCCCAAGCCTCTGCGCATGGTACATCTTTAGCCAGCTGTGTCACATTTTTGTGATTCTGTTCAGACCTTTTCTTCTGTGTCTCCTGCGGGATGCAGGGCAGTTATTTGTCTCGTATTTCGGTGGGAGAGTGGGCTGGTGCCCCTCTCCCGGGCATTTTTCTGTACGGTCTGAAATAGGCC